>NW_024581041.1:747982-891535 GCF_017639235.1 Corvus kubaryi
CGCGGGGGCGGGCCCGGGCGAGGTTAGGGTGTTCATTCATAGCACCGCCCCGGCGCGGCCCCGCTGCCGCCCCGGCCCCGCCGGGCGGGCGAACCCAAAGTTCGGGGCAGAACTTACCCAAAATGGCTCCGCAGCCGCCCCAACACAAACAGCTTTTATTTGGTGAAGTTTAGCCCAGCACCCTGCAAGGACACCCTAACCTCGCCCGGGCCCGCCCCCGCGGTGCGCCCATTGGCTGCCCAGAGCCGCGCGCCGCCGCCCATTGGCGGGCCGGCCCGTCAGCCGCGCGGCGCTCGCGCCAAGCTTGGCTGCAGCGCGCCCGCCGCTCGCTCCATTGTGCTCCTGTTTGCACCGATGAGAGCGCGGCGCTGATTGGCCGCGCCGCCGCCCCCGCGCGCCGCCGCCCCGCCCGCGCGCTCCACGTCCGCGCTCGCCGCGCGTTGCCCGGATGTGAACCGGGCCCGAGCCCCGCCCCGTGACCCGCCCGCACCGCGCCGCGACCTGCCCGCAGCGCCCCGGGACCTGCCCGCACCGCACCACACCGCTCGGCCCTGCTGAGGGGCTGTGTCTGCCCCGTTCCCGCGCCGCGCTCCCCGCAGGCGCTGCCGCCCAGCCCCGCCGAGCTCCTCGAGGTGCGAAGGCGCCCGCGGGCGGCCCCGCGTGGAAGCGAAGCGCGGGAGCGGCCTCGGAGGCCACAGGCCCGGGAGGAGGGAATGCCCCTAGAGGGATGCTCCAGGGAATGCCGCTGCCCAGAGGGGTGCTCCAGGAGACGGGCTGGGAGCAGGCTCAGGGCACGGGCTGGGTGACCCACCTCTGCAGGGAGAAAGCTGGCGTGGAGCAACCGGCAAGGTTTGGGTCCGGCAGGGTTCGGGTCCAGCACCAGTTAAAACGGTGAGCCAAGCCTGCCGAGGTGGGTTTTCCACTGGAATTCCTCACAACCAGACCTCCTTGGGACGCCTATTCCTGGTCACACAGTGTTGAGGGCTCCCTCAGTCCCTCCTCCACCTCAGCACCCCGCAGCTGGACCAACAGCACCCTCGCTTTGGTGGCCCGCAATGCCATGCCTGCTGTTCTGCCTGGGAAGGTGGGAATGCTGGGGAAGAGGAGCAGAGCTGGCAGTGTGCAGTCACTCCATCCTCCCTGCTGATGCAGAGATGCTCTGGCACCAAAAGACACACTGCTGGAGATAATTAGCACTGCTGCGACTCGGATTGATGAACTGAGTACAGGGCAGTCCTCATGCAGCCATACTGCCTGCCAGGCCCCTTGGGAAGCTGGCACAGTCCTGTGCTGAAGTCTTGGCATGTTCAGCACCAGCTGGCGCTGATGTCCTGTGCTGTCTGGCTGGCATGTTCCCTTTATGCCTCCTGGCTTTCCCCAGATGCTCTCCTCAGAGCTATACAGCTCTTCCACTGGTCATGGAGGTCTGCTGGGCAGCACCACTGGGCAGTGCTGGTGTCCTCTGCACGCAGTATCACTGCACACTTGTAGATTAAACACAGCCAAGGGACATGGATCCATCATGGAGCTACATCCACCCCATTCCACAGCTCCTCCAAGTCCCCCACACAGACCAGTATACTGTGCTCTTCCCAGTGAAGCAAGTCTTCCTTCTCCACGGCATTCTCCTTTATCCTTTCTTGCTTGCTTCAACCCACATCTCCACCCTCCATCCTTTCTCCTCCCTCAGTCTGGCTCCTTGCCTACGGATGGCACTGGTGGACACTGCTGAGATCTCATGTGTATGTTTTGTCTTTCCTGTCCCCAGGTTCAGATTCTTTCTGCTTACAGAAGGCCAGCACACATGCAGTATTCCTCTCCAGTGCCTTCCCCATTCCCTAGTCCTGCCTGCTCCTTCTCTATCCACCAGCCTTGCCTGTACCTGATGTGTTCATCCTGCACCAGGCAACCTTTGGCAAACCAACATCATCCTGTGCTGTATCTTCGCTCCGTCTCTAGAGCAGCACTTCAGCCTCAGAGCGAAGAATGCCTGTTAACATGGAATTAATTGGTATTTTATAACCAGGAAACCAAAGCACCTTATTTGCAGATCAACCACTTTTTGCTCAGTTGGTCTCTAAAGGAGTGGCTCATTGCTGTACATGTAAAATGGGCTGCCCAGGGGTTAGGGATGGATAAAGCAAAGCACAAATTCCCTTGCCAGATTCACCTGGCAAGTGTAATTTGGAAAGACATTATAACACCTTTGTTACAGAATTGCAGAAGTTTTGATGGAAAAGGACCACAAGAGGTTATGTAAGGGGTTTCCAGAGGTCCCTTCCCAGCACCACGCTGATGATCAGCACAGGATGAGATCACCCGTGGCTCTGCCTACCTGAGCCATAGCACCTTCCGTGGCCAGATGTTCCCCCACCTATCTGGTGACCTCTGTGAAGGCTGCACCATCCCAACATTCCACCTTAACCTTTCAGGACTTTGTGGTTACTGCTCCTTAATGTATCACCAGGCACTGCCAAGAAGGTTTTGAGTCCATTATCTTTGAAACTGCTTTATCAGTACTTGCAGACTGCTGGTGGGTCAGGCCCTGCTAACTCTTCACCAGGAGAAAGCAGCCCCGCTCCTTCACCTGTATTCAAGGGCCGTGTCCCCACCTTGGTTGTCCAGCACTGATGTCTCTCTTGGCTTCTCAATTTTGTGGGTTCCAATACTGGACAAAAAAAAGAATGTATGATTTTATAACAGAAACTCATCTGCCAGTTCAGTCTTAATCCAGGCTACGTCTGTTTATTATTTACAGAGTGGGATTGCTGTGTTTTGGACGAGGTGATTTAGAGAACTGTTCCAGAGTCAGTAATTCATTGTGCTTGCAACCCCCACACAGGACTGAGGAGCGTGCCCAAACTGTGACCTTTCCCACCTGGTCCCCTCACAAGGCCAGCATGAGCTTTGTTTTTGAGTGACCTCAGCGTCCTGCCAGTACTAGAACCTCCCTCAGCCTCTCTGGAAAACAGGGTTAAATCCTGAGTTTGACTGTTTCCAAATCCCCCTGGGCTCAGGCTGTAACCCCTGTGAGTGCAGCTGAGCAGAGCTGGGGTCAGGCATCACCTGGAACATAGTGTTGCTGCCAGCACCCATCACTGTAGACAGTCTTTGGGATAATTCTCTTCTGATCTAAGAAGTAATAATAATAATAGTAGTAGCAGTAATAATAATCTGACATTCTAGCATTTACAAATAGGGATTGTGGCAGTCTTCCCTGGGAAAATTGCTCTGGGCTCAGGATACTCCCATACTTCACTGCCCAGAAGGAGCCTGCCTCCCAGGGAGCTCGGCCAGCCTGGCACCAGAACACATCCTTACCTGCATCCTTACCTGCAATGTGCTGTGTGGATGCTACTGCCCACCACATGCACAAACATCCACTGTGGCCCTGATTTACAGGTGTCCCCCACCCTGAAAGAGAAACTCATTACCGTTATGTACTTCCCTTGAAACCAATATTACGTGGAATCAGGAAAAGCAAAATGCAAACAAAGGTGGTTACTCACAGCATCAGCCATCCCCAGGTGGGTGATTGTGACCTGTATCGCGTTCCCTGTGTGCAGTGACTCTGCTCTGGCAGCCCCTGTGTGCAGCTCTGTGAGGAGCAGCAAGAGGCCGAGCTGCCACCAGGGACAGAGGACCTCCAACGTCACATGCCACTCACAAAAGTTGCTGATTTTTTCAAGGGCAGATTTTGCAGCAGAAGGTGCACCCTCCCCCCAAGAGTGCTGGGCTGAGAGGCACCGCAGCTCTGTGCCGTGCCTGCAGACAGTGCCAAAGGCGCTGCATGTCCTGGCCAGGAGCCCCAGAGACTTCCAATCCCTGCTTAAGATGCAGCGGCAGTACTGATTGCCCGGGCAAACCTTGGGGCTGCAGCACTTTGGCCAGGCGGATGCACGTGCCCAGCTGGCACACACGGGTCTGGGCAACCCTCGGGCATCCACAGGCACAGTGCTGGGTATGCTGCCACCACAGGGACAGGCCCTGGCGGCTGCAGGGACAGCTTTGGCAGCAGAAAGGACAGAGTCCCTCAAGGCTGAAGAAATGCCAAGTGTTCCCAGGCTGATCTCATTCCATTACAGAGAGGGATGCTCCAGAGGTGCCTTCAGGGCAGGCTGGGCTTCTGCAGGGGCAGGCAGAATGACTGGTGTCCCCTCTGGGTGATCTCCCACCCCATGACACAAGACAAGGGAGATAAAGGTTTCTCTGTGGTGGCAGCCCTCACCTGGGATCAGGGCAGGTTTTGGAAGGTGGCTGAAGAGACCATTAAAGAAGCAGATAACTGCTGTTAGCCATAGGCATCTTGTGGTAGAGGGATGCAGGGCTTTTTCCAACTCAGTAAATTAGTTTCAGCTGCTGCTGTTGTAGCAACCCCTGGCTTGTGGCCTTCTGAATGTTTGCACATTTCAGAGCATCCTTCACTTGCCCAGTTCTGGGGAGGCTGGTGTGTCTCCGATGGTTACCTGGGGTCTCCTTACAAGCTGGAGGCTTTGTTGGGGCTCTGGAGCTTTTACACGAAGAATAGTCTTGCCAGTCTGTCCCGCTTGTCCCAGCATAGGGATTCCTCAGCTCCTTTCTGCTGGGCATCTTCCCATGCCAATGAATGGCCACACTGACCAGGTCCAGCTGGAGGGGAAGCTTGGCTCTCATTGCTACCAAGGTGCTCTGTCTGACCTCCATCCTGGCTTTCCAGATGAAAGTCAGAACTGAGGACAGAGCTTCAGTTCTCCCATCCCTCTTTGATGATCCATTTGTAAAGCGAGGCAGAAGGGTACATTTGTCCAGAAGCTGTCCTGCAGACTTGACAGTAGACACACAAGATAGTTTCTGAATGGACCATAAATGAGGTATGTTAAGATGTACACCAGCAGACAGTGCTGGTTTTACTGAATGCTTCTTCTCTATATGCAGATTTCAATACAGATTGCTTATGCTGATAAAAACCTGGGCAAAACCACTGGAGTTATTGTGCTGGAGTCATCAGCATGAACAGACTATGTCTTGGCCATAGCACCGGGTCACAGTCAGCCTGGGTATGCTGCACCTGGCGGTTAGGTCAGCTCAAGCATCCTCAAGCATACTCTTCCCCATACACAGCACAGGCACAATCAGAAAGTGCCAATCTTTCACTTCAGACTGGAGTTTGTGTGTGACAGGGGTGTTGGGTAACTCATCTGCTACCTCCATGGTGCAGATGCTGACAGAGGCTCAGTTTGGGCCAGGGGGTTTGTGCATGTACCCACTACAGGAGTCCTGTGTCTGGGAACCAGGCATAGTGCAGGACCATCTGAGGGGCTGGAGACACTCATGGTCTCTGGCCTGGGGTTCAAAGGGGGGATGAGATCACATAAAATCATGTCCTTTAGAGCAAAACCTAATGTATGTGGCTCTCTGCTAGAACAAACCCCCTTAAGCTGATTCAGGACTGTCACAAAAGTAATTTGATTTGGGAAAGATTTGCTCTGCTTGAAGTGAAGGTCAATTCGTTTGGGAAATGCTTTGGCTAAACCCATCCCTGTCTGCATCAACCATCTCACACCCTTGAAGGGGATATTTTCTAAAGCTGGGTGTCCATGGGCCCGTGGCCCACTGCCAGACACAGGGAGAACTACCTGGGACCCAGCACCCAGCAAGGCTTGGCCATGGTTCTGCAGACAGGCTGCACAGAAGTTTACCAGCCCTTGCTGCTCATGCTGTTGCATCCCAAGAGCAGATGTATCCCTGCTGCTTGTGCTGGTGGCCCTCCTGGCTGCTGTCGTGGGTCCCCTTCAGCAGTGGAGAAGTCAGGGCCATTCCAGAGACTGAAGCCAGGAAACTGGAGATGGAGGCTGTAATCACACCAGCAGCAAAAGCATCAGTTACATTTGCAAGGGGCTTTTGGGAGGATTTGCTTGGGAGCACTCAATGGTGGGCAGTGATCCCCAGGCTGCCTGGTCAAGGGGGACGTGCAGGTCCAGCCACCAGGTCCTGCTGGGTGCCGCACTGCAAAGCAGGTAAGAAGCAGAGCTCAACAGCTAAATGCCTGTGGTGAGGCAAACTAGACAATGGAACTGCCCTTGCGGCCCTTTTCTACCATCTTCAGCCATGGTTCCAGCCAGATCCAACACAGCAGGAAGGAGAGGGAGTTGCTCTCATGCTGCAGCACACCTCCTTCCCTTCCCTGCTGTTGGAGCACACCTCTGCCCCTGTGAAACACAGAGCCTGCAGGCAGCTGGAGGGGAGGGATCAGATTTTAAAGCCCTGTGAAGCCTGTGAGCAGCCATGAGTAATTAACCATGTCATCAAGGCAGAATTCGACATCTTCCAGACTGGTGTGGCAGAGTGAATTAGGGCAGAGTGGGGTGCAGTGTGAGATCTGAAGAGCACTTGAAACCCAGGTGAGATGCTTGGACACATCTGGGGCACCACAGGACTCTCCAGCTCCAGGGGTCACCATGGCCTGATCCTTGTGAAAATTTCCATGTGTCAGGTGCCCTTCAGTGGAGCCAACAGCAAGGAGCTGGGAGGCTCCTCCATGAGCTGCTGAAGGGGTGGCCCGAACTGCGCATGGGATTGGAGGTGCTCCAACCCACATGCCTCTTGGCCCTGGTTTTGCTTGTTGCTTGTGGGATTATCCTGCCTGTGTTCCCTCTGCCCAGCTGTGTCAGGAGCAGTCAACCTCCAGGCTAAGCAGGAGACCCCAATGTTCCCTTGGCCTTGGTCTAGGGAGTTGGCAAGGTAGGCTGCAGTGGAAATTCCTCATTCAAGGACAGAGGTTTCTGTGGATGTGGTTATTTGAGGAAATTCCCTTGTCCTCTAGAGCTTCTATCAGATAAATTACCTGATCACTGTTGTAAATTTTCCTGTGGGATTATTTGGGATTATTAAATGGTTTCCTGGGCCTTGCTGCTGCAGATAATTGATATCAGGGAAGGTGGGGTGCTGTGCACAGGGCTGTCACTCACCCTGTCCCTGCATGAGCTCTGTGCTTTGTCAGTGCTGTAAACCTGGAGTCTGTCCAACACTGCATCCTGCTCATGGCATGGGTATAAGATTGTGATGGATCACACAGGGAGGATTTGGGAGCCTCCTTCCCCACAGGACTCCACATACCCCATGGGAGGCTGTCCCACAAGGCACGGTATCACAGCCCAGCTTATCCTGCAGGCAAGTATGGAGCAAAAATTACACATAAAACTTTAAATCTATGAAGAATTTATACCTAATCTTCTTTTACTGATGCTTTTCTGCAGCTGCAGTCCTGGACTGAGGAAGAGGACTGAGCAGGCAGCTGTGGTATTCTGCGTCCTCCTGCCCTGTGCTGTATGAGCCCTGTGGACCCCATGTGGTGCTGCCAAGGTCAGCTGTGGTGGCAGAAGCTGTCACCTTCATCTGGTCAGACTTAATCCCAGGGGCACTGTGCACAGCAGTTTTACCTGGGGGGAGAAAGATCCACCACCAGCAGTTTCCCAGTGACATCCCCTGGACTTAACTTTTTGTTCAAGTTTTGTGGCTCTTATTACTCTGGAGCTGCCACCTCAGAGCTGCTTCTGAGCACTCCTCCAATTAGTGAGAGTGAAGGGTGCTTAACATGCTGCTTATCATTAGCCAGGTCCCTGAGCATCCATCACCCGTCTCAGCGTGAGCTCTGCTCATCCAGTGCATGCAACTAAAGCAGAGCCATCGACCATCACTGCCCCGGACTGAGACAACAGAAATTATTTCACAAATTCAAATTACACTGCCCTTGTCTCTATACACACTGTTTCTCGCCTGGCACATTTTCCTCTCCCTGTCCCCAGCTGATTTTGTTTCCAGATAGATTTCCTCACCAGGCTCCACTTTCCCCAGGCTCTCACTGAGCACTCAGTATGGGGGTCTGCTGCCCACATGAGCTTCATCTGCTTTGTTTTACCCCAACATTTTATTCCTATGACTTTTCCATCTGTCTGTTCCTGAGGGAAGCTGGTTTGATATCCCCAGCTGCAACATCTCTGTGAGATTGTGACAATGGTGCTCCCATACAGACCCGTTTATCCCTTTATGTCTCTTGTCCAGTTCTACCTTTGCTTCTTCACAGGCCATAAGGACAGCCAGGCCCCAGCTAAAAGGGTTTTCCATATGTTTTTGCCCAGAAATGGTTAAATCCTGAAAACAAGGGAACCTTTGGGACCAGCTAATGCTAATACCATGTAATACCATGCTGTTGTGGACCCGGCTCTCTCAGAAACCTCAGCAATGGAGACTCCAGCCCCTCCTTCTTATGACTGGGAAGATTATTCCCACTGCCTACCTTGATTTTCCCTGTCATAATCTAAGCTTGATTCTATTTGTGTTATCTGGCATGGGCAGATTCCGTGTTGCAGGAATCATTTACATTCCAGCAGACTGCTGCTGCAGCCCCCTTCACTCCCTCCTACCAATTAAACAGTCCCACTTTTGCTGTGTTTTCTTGCCGTCATGCTTTCCATGTCTCTGACATCTTTATCTGGATCCTCTCCAACCAGCACAAAGGGCAATGTCCACACATAGCTGCCTTCTCCAGCCACTGCTCCCAGCTGCTGTGGAGAAGGGCAGAGCTGCCTCCAGCAACTCCACAGCCCTCTCACACATCCCAGCATTGTTTGCCCTTTTTTTTGCTGTTAGCCCCCTGCTCTGCAGTTATTAATTAGCATGTCAGTCCCTCCCCCCAAAATTGCTTCTTGCAAGTGAGTAATTTCTTTGTTTATACAGTTCCTTGTTTATACAATGTGCTGGATGTGCTGGGATGCTGCTGGTATGGGGCTGTGCTCCATGATGTCCTGCTCCCCAAGCCTGTTTATCTAATTTCTCAGTGAGGTGTTGTGTAGGGAGAGTTTGGGGTTAGGAATCTGCCTTCCAACATAACCCCCACACTTCCTATCTTCCTACTTCCTACTGTGCCTGCAGTTGTGTATCTCATGATCTTACCTGCTGACAGCCACAGCCTGGATGCTGAGCTGGGACCAGCACTCATTTCACACCAGGGTTAGGCTGGATATGATTTTCAGCTTGCTGCTGAGATGTGTTTATGGACCTGTGTCCAAGTCCTTTGAACATCAAGTGTACACACTGTGTTTCCTGTTCTTCTGTCAGAGGAGAGAATGAGAACAGGCTTGCCACAATTTGCCCTGAGAAGCCAGAGGTGGCAACTGCTCCCCACTGTGCCGCCCTGCAGGTTTGTGGGCTGCTTTGCTGCTTATCCTTGTGTTTTCCAGAAGTCCAAAGTAGCACTAAGAACTCAGGTTTCTCCTTTTTTAAAAAAAGCCACACAGCGTTGCCTGTCTGCTGTCCCAGCTCCCTGATTTTGCCCTTCTGCTCCTGGCTTTCCTGCTGCCTGCTCTGCCTGTATCCACATAGGGCCAGACCATCCAGACCTGGCCTGCCTGCGCTACTCTGTGTCTCCAGGCTCCCCAGTCCTGTTCCTGGCAGCGTTGTTGCCTCTCACTGGTGCTGACTGCACACCCTGGCTGGTTCAGGCTGAGGCACTGAGGCAGTGAATGTTCTTGGCACCACAGCATCCATCATTCCCCTTTCCACCCCAGAGTATCAGCCCTGGCTTTGCCTCTCCCCTTCCTCTCCATGTGCTCTCACTGCTTTGCCTGCTGAATCCTTTTTCTGTTCCTTTTGGACCTCTTGATTTTGCATTCTGAGTGGATGCATTTACACTCAAACCTGTCTGCCTGCTTCCTGTTTGCTCTGGCAGTTTGGAGACAGCATGGGCTATTTCCCATCCTGACATGGCCTTTGGTGTGGCCATTGCTGTGGTGTCCTTCAGCCTCTCTCCAGCTGGGCTGTGAGCCATGAACAGCAGCCATGGCCAATATCAGGGGAGTTGGAGACACCTGAGGTGTACAGAGGGGCAGGCCAGCACCCAGCAGGATTGGGGAAGTTGCTCTAAGGACAAGGTTTTCCCCATGAGGGTGGCCAGACCCTGGTCCTGGACTCACAGAGCTTTGGGCTGTCCATTTGTGGAGCTATTTGAACCACACCTGAACAAAGCCCCGAGCATCTTGCTCCCATGCCCCAGAGGTTCCTATTCCCAGTCTCAAGCTCTAGCTCTTTCCCTCTGCAAGACAAGGAGCTCTTTCATGTCTGGGTGGCATTCATCCCACTGATTTCCCCCCACACTCCACATCCACACCCTAAGGTTAGAAGCAAAGCCATAGCCTTTCTCTTCTACTTGCCTCTTCCCAAAGAAAAAAATCACTTTTAAAGCCTTGGGAGTATTTTCTGGACAGACTCTCCCTGCTGTCCTGGTACCACACCAGCTGCTTGGGTAGAGACATTCTCCATCACCCTGATGTCCCAGATTTTGGGTTAGCCTGGCAATTGCTCATGGAAAGTCCCTCAGCTTGGCAGGATGGCATCCAGGTTCTCACTGGATTGCAAGCCAAATGTATCCAGCCTTCCTATACAAAACAGTACATTTCCCTTTAATCCGCTGCCTGTCTTTCCAGGACAAGCTTCATCCTTCCATATTAATATTCCAGTCATGACCCTGAGCCCACCAAGCCTTTGTTATGCCAATTAAATCATAATCTTGATTGCACATTTAGACTTCCAGCTCCTTTTGTTTATCCTCCTGGAGTGCCCCAACAGGGCATGCAGTGGGCTGACCCCTGTTCTCCTCTGTGCCCAAGGGCTCTGCCAGGAATGCCACGTCCCTCCCAGGTCTCCTGTGGCTTCTGCAGGTTGCAGGTGTGCAGCTTCACACCTATCCATGTGCTAGGGCAGCTGGCAGTGCTGGGGCGGGCCAGGCTGGACCCCTTTCCACTTCCACCCTAGTGCCAGGAGGTGAGTGAGGGTGGCCAGGGAGGAAAGAGGGCAAGGGGGAGCAGTGAGTACCCAAGCTGGGCTCTGAACAGCATCCGTCTCCATGCAGCAGCCCCAGAGCTGCTGGAGGCAGCTGTGGGCAGGGGTGCCAGTGGCTGGGGATGGTCTGTGCTACAGGCATCAGGGCAAGGGGCTGGCGGGAGGGACAGGGCTCCCAGGCCCCTCTGTGCTGGCTGCAGAGTCCGTGATGGTGCAAAGGGGTCCATGTGTCCTCGTGCATGGGAGTTCTTTTCAGCCAGCAGCAGAGCACCGGAGCCAGGAAAAGCCATGTTTGAGTTATTCCAGCTGCAAGGCCACACTTAGACATTGTCAGTATCTGGTGTAAATCCAAGCTCTGGGCATACTTCCCAGGGGTGTGAACCCTCTCCTGGAGCTTTGTGCTTTGTCATCAACACTGGATGGAAAAACAAGCCTGCTCAGCACTGCCTGGAGCAGCCTCAACCAGCAGGATGCTCCCTGCCCACACCACTCCAGTGTATCCTGTGGATTTAAGGCAGGGCCCTGCTCAGAGGTGCCAAGTCCTTGTTTCCCAGAGGCAAACCAACTCACAGCAGAGCCCAGGGAAATCAATAGTGCAAAGGAAAATGAGCTCATTAAACAGCCATCAGCTCAATGCGAGGAGCCTCCTGTCCTCCTGCTGCATCCGTACAGCTGTTGCCTGGATCTGCCCAGAGCCAAGCCCAGCTGCCAGGCTAGCAGCAGGAAGAGATGCACTTGCTGGGCTGCCCAGTATTCCCAACTCCCGTGTGGGCGCTGGACTTCCCTGGCCTGGCGGGGCTGAGTGGGGCAGCTTTTGGGAGCTGTTCATCTGGAGCAGCCCAGGGCAAGGTCAGGGCTGGGCACCAGGCACAAGATTTGCCACTGGCTCTGCCAGACCCCCAGGCACAAGCAGCACCTTCCCACCGGCTGCCAATGCCCTTCTTTGACCAGCACCTTGCAGAGAAGCACAAAGCTGTTGGGACACACTGGCCCTCCAGGAGAGGAACACCGTTTACCCGAGCGTCACCCCAGCCAGGCTGTTTCCACAGCCTTCCGGGGAGCTGGTTTTTTCCCAGGGGACATGAGCTGATGGGGGTGGGAGGAGGGAGCTGGGGGGAGGGGGTGGCCTGGCTACAGAGGGCCAGGAGCACCCAGGGCTGCAGGAACAGAGGCAGAAAAAGGTTCTTTGCAGTGAGGGGACAAGGGACAAGGGGCAGACACTGGGACAAGCAAAACTCAGGCTAGGGCTGGTGGCTTCCTGCATGCCGTGAGTCATCCTGCCATCCTCCGAGCTAGGATCTCCACTGCAGATGAACAGGGAAGGAAACAAGGGTATTTTTTAAGGTCTGTGCTGGAGCTGAATGCTGTGCAATAGGGAAGTTTCCTTTTTGAAGGCAAAACTCAGTTTCATTTTCCTTAACTCCATGAAATAATTTTATTCCTTAAAAAAATTCCATTCCTTATCATTTTGTTACAAACCCTGCTGAGCCAGCACAATTATTTTGTGTGAATTAATGGTACCAACTATTTGCAGTTCCCTGTGTGGGCAGAGGGGTGGGTCCCACCACAGACAGTGCCCTAGAACAGCACCCCAAAACTCCTTTGACACCCCGAGATTCCCTGGCACTGTGCAGCCCTGGCAGATGTGTGATGTGGCCCTGGGGCATCAGCTGTGTGTCACTGATGGGGAAACTGAGTCAGGCAGCAGCCAGGTGCCACTAAATTTCGCATCCACCACGTCAAGGGCTGGTGCTGCTGTTCCTGAAACACTGACAATAAAACAGCCCAAACCCAAGAGCCACCAGGGTGTCGTTCATTACTGAACCTGGTGCTGGTGTGGAGGAAGGACCCCACTCATGGGGATTTGTCCCCTTTGGGGGACTTCTTACAGGGGACAGTGATTCTGTGCCAGGAGGAGGACAAGATTTATTCAGGCCAAAAGCAGGTAAGTTGTGGGGGAGGAAGAAAAAGGGGACAGGGCAAGGCAGAAGCAAACAAGAAAAACTTCAGGCACATATTTTTGGGGCAAAAATGCGGGTTTCCCGCAGGACCGGTCAGGCAGGTGGGAAGGAATAGGGGCATGAGGAGCAGCCATTTCCAGCAAGTTTCAGCAAGAACAAACTTCAGGGGAGCAGGAGGGAGGGTCTGGGGGTGTGAGTATGCTTTGGGGAGCCTCCAGTACCCTTTCAGGCTGAGAGACTCTGAAGGATGACCCCAACCTCAGGCCAGGGTTGCAGCACATGCAGGAGAACACCACACAACGCTGTGAGGGAAGTGCCTCTCAGCACTGTCCCCAGCTGTCCCCCTGCCCCACCACTTGCCAAAGGTGCCCCATGTTCCTTGTCCCCCTGATCCCAGACTCCTGTGGCTGTGCAGGAGGGAGTGGCACCCTGTGAATCAATATCAGCTTGTCAGCTGCTGCTCCCCTGCCCCCAAACACTGGTGGCTTCTACAGCCACTGCCTGGCTGCAGGCTGGGATTCTTGTGGCCGTGGGAGTCTGTGTGCTGGGACATATCGGCAAGCACTGCACCATCCCCATGTGCTCCACCCCATAGGTTCCACCCCTGTCAGCACCATCCCTGTGTCCACTGTCTTTGTGTGCCAGGTCCGAGGTGACCTTGTTCCCTGGCCATGTTACTGCCATTGGAGCTGCCATGAGGAGCCCTGTGCCAGAGGAGGCACACGGGGACTGGCAGCACCTTTGCTCTCCCTCTCCAGGGCTCTGGGAAGCCCTTGGTTTGGAACACAGCAGGAGGATGGTTCCCTTGCCACCCATGTTCCCTGCCTGTGTCCCTGGAGTGGAGATATTCCTGGAGAGAGAGACTAGAGTTGGGAGCAGAGGTGCCTGCATCGGGTGGTCAGTTGATCTCTGCTAAGCCTGGGGTGACTTTTGGCCTCTCTGTGGGCTCTCCAGGGAGACATTCAGCTGCCCAGAGTTCAGCCTGATTGACTTCTCCAAGGTGACCTCTGCTCCAACACTGGAAGGGTGCCCTCATTCCTACTGCCACTAAACGTCACTTGGGTCAGTGCTGCCTCCTCACATTAATAAAACCATAATTTGGGGGTCACAGATGGAAACTTGAAGCTGAACATCCTAAAAATGCTTCAGCAAAAGTGAATCTGTGTCCAGGGTTGCCCAACAGCAGCAGCGATCCCCCACCATGGGACCTCATTCTGCCCAGGGCCATGCCAGGAAGTCCCTGCTCCATGGCAGAGGTGGCTGCATAGTCCTTGTAGAGTCAATTGATCTCCTAATTAGAGGCAGTAATTAGGGTGCTTCTTGCCACCTTATGGTGTGGGAGACTGGAGCAGGGATGCAGCTCGTGGCCTCCTGTGTTGCCTCCCCATTTCCCTCCTCCATCCCAGGCATTCTAGTGGCATGGCAGGAAAAGGATGGGCCGTGGTGCTGCCAGCAGTGCCTAGTGTGGCACAGCTCCTGGCTAAGCTGCCTGGGCTGCCCACCCCACTGCCCACCCCACTGCCACTGGTGCCTGGCCCCTGCGCTGGAGATTCGGCTCCAGTTGAAAGGTCACAGTCGAATAAAAACCCAGCAAGTTATTCCTCTGCTGGTCTGCAGGACCAGCACAGGCCAGCTGGCACAGCCTGTGCCTTGGCCTTGGCACTGGTACCCTCTCAGGACTGGGCTGGCAACATTGCATCCCCAAATCTGCCTGCAGAGTCAGTGGGGTTTCCCTGCCTGCAGTGGGATGTCAGCAAGGAGCAGCTCCTTGGGACGCCCACAGTGCCATCCCCAGTGTCCCGGGGCAGCCTGGCACCAGCCACCCCCCAACAGCCCTGCTGTCCCCTCCCCATCCCCACCACACTGGCTCTGCTCTTGCTCCCCTCTCATGGCAGTCATCAACCATAAATGTTGCTTTGTATCCCAATGGCCAACAACTGCTTAGGGAGGGAATTACTATTTAATTACACAAAATTACAAAGAAATTTATTTTCAGAGTGATAGCAGGCCCGGTCTGACGTGAATTCCTCATCACTGGGGTATTATTCTCCCTGGAAAAGGGAGCTGCTCTGTGCTGGGTTTGTGCTGGCACCAGGACACAGCTCAGCAGAGTTCTGCTGCAACAAGTTTTGCAGCATGAAGGTGGGCCTGTGGGTTGCAAACAGCCACTCTGGGTGGTCCATGTGTCCCCAGTGTTCCCAACCTTGCAAGAAACCTGCAGAAGATGGATGTGCATGATGGCTCTGGACCAAATAACAAATCCCACCCCCAAGGCAACCCAGCCTGGAATTATTCTGGAATTATCAGGAACAGCAGCACCAGCCCTACTTGTGGTGGATGTGAGATTTAAGGCAGAAGAACTTTGGTATTTTTAAGGGAAAATGGCTCCTGGCAGTGTGTGCTGACCTCCCAGAAAACCAACCATGTTCTGCACTGCATCCCCAGCAGGTGAGGGGGAGATTTTCCTCTCTGCCCCACTCAGGCGAGACCCCACCTGCAAAGCTGCCTCCAGCTTTGGAGTCCCCAACACAGGGAGGACATGGAGCTGCTGGAGTGAGTCCTGTTGGAGATTAGGATTTTTCCTTTTTTTTCTTTCTCTCAGGGAATTTTCCCCCATCTGTTGCCTAAGAAATGATAACAACCAGTACTTAAAAGACAAAAGAAGTGGCCAAGATGGGACGAAGGGGTGCAGCTGGCTGCAGCTTCTTAGCCGGGAGCTTTTCTCTTGGGAAGGGCAGAGAGACCTCGAGAGTTTTGGCTGGGGGGTGAGGGCTGGGCTCAGCTCCTGGCTCTCTCTCGGGATTGGAGGGGAACGGTCGAGTTGCTGCAGCCGGTGAACTGGGACCTTATTAACACCCGATCTGACTGGAAAGGACCCTCACCATCTACTCGGGTGCCTCAGGGGAAAAACCCGGGACCCCGACCCCGTCCCCGTTCCCGGAGGGAGCATCTCCCGGCTGCTGCCGCTGCCGGGCCCCGCTGCTTTCTGCCGCTGTTCCGGCTCTTTCAGTGCACGTTAACCCGACCCCCCGTGCCCGCCGGGACACCCCGCGGCTCCTGCTACGGCTGTGGAATTTTCTGCTACGCTTTGTCTGCCACCCGGGTGCGCCCGGCTCCGCTGCGGCAGCCGCCGCTCCGAGGTTCCTGCTGCGCTCCATTCCGGCTCCCGAGCGGCACCCGAGGGGCCCGGCTGCCCCTGGGGCTTTGCCAAGGAAGCCCCTTTGCCATCCCTCCCGCCGGCCCGGCCGCCATCACCGCGTGCAGAGGCGGCCGAGCTGGCGCCACAGCGCCCCCTGCAGGCGCGGGGGAATCCCCGCAGCCGCCCTGCCCGGCCGGGAGCCACCAGCGCCCCTGGCGGCCGCGAGCGGAGCTGCACCGAGGGGAAAGGGCCTGCGGCCGGGAGAGGCCGGCCCTGGGCTCTGCTGCTGCTCGTTGGTGCTGCCGGCGCTGCTGTTTGTGTGCCTTGGCACCCACACACACACCAGCAAAGAGCTGCTGCTCCTTCTCCCGTAGCTCTGCCTGAAAGCCCCTTAATTTCAAAGTGATCATAATTTGGAGGGAAGGGGGTCACATTTTCCATTTCAACGGAGGTTCCCACCTTCCTTGGCAGACACCTGTCCTTCAAACCAAGACAGACCAAATGAGAACACAGAGATCTTCCAAGGGCTGGAGCCCCTCTGCTCTGGAGCCAGGCTGGGAGAGCTGGAGGTGCTCACCTGGAGAAGAGAAGGCTCCAGGGAGAGCTCAGAGCCCCTTCCTGGGCCTAAAGGGGCTCCAAAAGAGCTGGAGAGGGACTGGGCACAAGGCATGGAGGAACAGGACAAGGAGGGCAGGTTTAGATGGGATACTGAGAAGAAATTCATCCCTATGAGGGTGGGGAACCCCTGGCACAGGTTGCCCAGAGAAACTGTGGCTGCCCCATCCATGGAAGTGTCCAAGACAGGTTGGACAGGGCTTGGAGTACCCTAGTCTAATGCAAGATGTCCCTGCCCAGGGCAGGGGGCCTGTACTAAATAACCTTTAAAGGTCCCTTCCCACCAAAACCAGCCTGTGATTCCATGTTTCCATAAGCACTGTCTGTAGGTAGGGCTGAACAGGGCTGTGCACGGCTGGGCTGTGTCCCTCCTGTCCCTTGTGAAACATGAAACCAAAGGCTGAAACCCAACCTGTCCAGCCTGGGACCTGCAGCCCCGTGTTCCTGACAGCCACTTTCAAACTGTGATGAGAAAACAGCTCCACATCCTTGATTTCCGCTCCCAGCATGGCACTTAGCTTTCCCCTCTGTTTTTTTTGTTAAACCTCCCTTGTCATTATTCCAGCTTATTCCTTTTGCTCTTTGACCTAGGGAGGTTCCCCTTGCAGGCAACCAGGCAGGGTCCATCTCCATAAGGGCAATGCAGTCACCAGGGGAACCTGGGCAAGCTGGTGGGACATGTGAGGGGCTGTAGGACTGGGCTGACCCTGCTTGGACACGCTCAGCCCCAGTGAGGAAACTCTGGGTCTAGGGCAGGCCAGGAGGTTGTTATGACCCATCTCTGAGGCAGGGTAAGTTATTGTTAATAAATCCCTCGGAGCAAAAGAACACTGAAAGACCACTGTATATATGAGGCAGATGTATTTTAAAACAATTTCATTGTAGCAGAAAGGAGGTAGATGTGTGGTTTTGGTTTTTCTATAAAAGTATAAAAATAACATGAAGAAAATATGTGAGCAAAAGAAAGAATGAGAAGGAAAGGACAAGAGTAGATAGTGGAGAGGACAAATATCTCCACCTGTGAATCCAGTGATGAGACTTGATCATTGCAATTCCAGTGTCTGTGGTCAGGATAATGGTCACAGATCCACTGGGAGTGGGAGCTGTGAAACAAAAAGTCAGGTTATATACGTCCAAGTTGGCATGGGAATGCCCCTATCCTTCTCCAGGGAGGGGATTCTTTATGTCTGATGTAACAGTATGGGGCACACTGCTTTCTGCTGGAGAGAAAAGAGTCGGGGTCTACTTTGGGATCCTTGGTGGTATCAATCCCCCTGTATTTGTCTTGCCCACTCCTTGACCCCACATCTGCACTTGCGCTGTGCTGTCTGGTCACCACAGAGTGGAACAGGAAAATTGGCTCCAGAAAGGTTCTTCCCTACTTCTGTAGGGCCCTCCTTTCCAGGCATATCCTGTTCTAACTTGCCAGTCATCAGTGTTTGAGGCATAACAATGCATGAACTCCACTGTCCAGGCTTCTACAGAGCTGGAGAAGTGCCCAATGCTCATCCCAGCCACTCTCCTCCTCTCTGCCCAGATGCTGCCATTACAAAATGAGGAGCTTTCCTTGGTATGGAGCTGCCAGGGGTTTCTTAAACATGTCCATGGTGAACAGGGGCTTAGAGATACCATTTTGGCTGTCCCAGGCAGTGCCACAGAATGCAGGCAGCCAGAGCAGGTCTCTGCTGGCTGCAGGAGGCAGAGGATGGAACTCATGGGAGCTCTGCCCAGAAAGAGGTTCCTGAAGCCCATGGGACGTTCCAACAGGACAGTTTTCAGGCTGTGCATGGAAACAAAGGGAGTGGTGGGTGAGAGCAGGGGCTGGAGCTGTGGCAGGGGCAGCAGGGGCTGCAGTGCCTTGTGCCCACTGGGCTTGGCACTTGCTGGATGCACCGTGGGGCTTCCCAGGAGGCAGCTGGTGCTGGATCTGCCAACGTCTCCCTCTTGCTTGGGGACATCTGTCCCCAGAAGTGCTGGGCAGGGGGCTGAGTAACTGCCAGGGGCATTGTCACCACTGGTTTCTCCCACTGTCACACAGATCACAGACCAGCACTGGTGCTGACTTTGGCAGCTGCTGGGCCTCCAGGGCAGGTGCCAGGCTTCAGTGGCACTCAGAGGGCCTCAGGGAGTCAGGATTATGGGGTGATGGGGTGATGAGGTTCTCTGAAGCTCAGGAGGTGCTTAATTCCAGTTCTTGCCCAAAGCAAGGTCACCCGTGCAGTTGGAGTGGGCTGCACATCTCCCAGGATGGAGCCCGTGCCACTGCAGGAGCGTCCTCAAGGAGACAAATCTTGGCCCTAGAGGTTTTGGAGTAGCTCTGCTGCGAGGAGGGGCTTCGGGGGCTCCGTGCTTCCTGCGCTGCGGGCAGGAGCCGTGTCGGGGCTGGGCTGCTGCCCTCCCCCGGCACTGGCCGGTGCCCCGATCGCCAGGAGGCTCCGGGCTGTGCCCGCAGCTCCAGCCCGAAACCTCTTCCTGCTGCACCCCAGCCCTGCTCCTCCGTCCCGCTGCCCCCGGGCCCCGAATGCCCGTCCCCTCTTGCCGGACCCCGTCCCGCAGCAGGCAGCGCTGGCTCCCGGCTCTCCAGCGCTGCGGTGCCCGCGTTGCCAGGGCTGTGGCACCGCGCTGGTGCTCGGCCAGGGAGGAGGGGGCTGTGCCTGCAGCGGCCGGGGCTGGGCGTGCGGCCCCTCTGCCCAGTGACTCCCGCGGTACCTTGCAATGCTGCCTTCACCCCATCTCCAGCAGGAACCTCATCCGGACCAGTGAGCCAGAAGCGTCCCTATGGCCGGTCCTCATTCCTGTTCATACCTCTGGGGTATTACAGGGCCGTGACAAACCACCTGCCTGGAGGGTGGCCCTCCTTGCCCCCCAAATTTCCCACTGGAATAAATACAGCTGGTATTTATGAGCAAAAGGCTGTAGGGAGCAAAATGCATCTGCTGCCCCATCATGCCTGTGCCGGCGAAGGGACCTGGGTGCCAAGCTGGGAACATCAAACTCACTGCCCAGGAGGCAGCGGAGGGTTGAGAAGAAGCTCTGGGAGCTCTTGGCAGGTGTGTGAGTGTGGCCTGGGCTCCCCAAATGCCACAGCTCCTGCCTGTGGCTAACACTCAGGTCAGCACAACTTGCAGCCCTCGGGGAGCAATGGGGGGCTCTGAGCATCCCCCACTGTCTCCTGCCAACCACCCAGCTCTCGGAGCAGGAAACCTCTGATGGAAGAAGCAGGAAGTTCCAGGGCTCCCTCTGCACCAATGCTGCTGCCCCGGAGCCCCTGTGGCCACACGGCCTGTGTCTGACAGGAAGAGTTTCTGCACAGCACCATGAATGGTGCCCACCCAACTGCCCCCAGACTCCCACACAGTGCCAGGAGCAGATCTGGGTGCTCTGGATGGCTGGAACAGAGCTTGGGACCACAGGACACATCCTGAAAAAGAAGGCCCCTGGGGAAGAGAAGTCTGGGGGTGCAGCACCCCTACATCACACTCCCCCCACCTGAAACCCCCCAACCTTCAGCAGGAGTCCTTGGTACTCCCGGCTCTCCCACCATCCCTGACCCCCTTCTGCCCGCTGCCCATAGCTGCCATTAAAATAAATTGACAAAATAAACCTAATTTGGAGTGTAACTCTATTTTCTCAACCTGAAAGACATAGTCCTGCAGTCAATCAGCAGCAAGTCCCTACAGGCTCCTGCTGCTGGGGAAGACAGAGCTGTCGCTGCACTAATGAGTGAATTAGCTAATGAAAACAGTATTTAAAATAATCACAATATTTCTTTATTTGCATGTAAAGATGACATAATAAAAGATAATTAGCAGCATGTGAAGCAGTTCTACTACTCAATTTTCTCAGTTTAGCTAATTAATTATCTTAGTAAAATGCATCATTATGGCTAATTTTAGAAAATCCAGCAGCTGCAAGGTCAGAGTGGGAACAATTTCAATTTGTAATTGGAAGAAACATGAAAGTGAGTCAGATAATCTTTTATTAGATAATAATAATAATAATAATGAATCACACAGGCACATATATTAAGTACTGTAAGAGGCAAAAAATGCACTGAATCATTCAATAATGTCATCAAATGGACTTCGTTAGGGACTGCTGGGGGAGCATGAGGGCACTGGGCCCTCAGCCCTGCCTGGAGGAACACGTGGCCCAGTGCTGGCTTGGGGATGCCTCTGTCAGGATGGGGCTGGAGCACCATGGAGGGCCTGCCCTGGGGCCCCCTGGCCCTCCCAGCCCTCAGCCTGTGCCAGCAGCACCCCAGGGCCTGGGCAGGAGGGTCCCAGCCAGGGGAGTCCCAGCAGATCACCCTCCCCCTGGACTGGACAGGAGGGCTGGGCAGGGACCCCCAGGGCTCACTGGAGTCTGCGGGGTTGTTGGGGGAGGCTGTGGGACCCCAGGACGGCAGAAGGGCACGTGCTGGCAGACACTGGCTCCTGGTGAGAATCCCCTGAGGATGTGGGCAGTGGGCACTGGCAAGGGCGGCCTGTGCTGGGGAATTCAAACCCCAGCCTGGGGACAGGACTGAGACACGACAGAAGGGAGCCCAGGACCACTGTGGGACTGACCACCAGCCCCACATGCTGGCCCCACACCCCTATCCCTCCTGGGACACCCCCGTTCTGCCCAGGCTCTGCCCTGGTGGGAGGAGTATTTAGCAGCCAAAAGCAGCCTGTTCCCCCAGAGCTGGCCAAGGTGGGGATGCCAATGACCACGGCTCTTCCTGTCCCACAGGGACCAACTCTGGGACAGCCAGCAATGGATGGACTGGCCCAACTCTGCCTTTACAGCAACACCTTTGTAAGAATCCCTGGTGTGAGGCCAGAGCTGCAGTGTGTCACCTCTTCCCATCACTGTCTGCTGGGGTGCCAGGCACAGCTGAGCCCCGTGTGTAGGGTGGGTGCTTTTGGTACAGCAGAAATATAATAAATATATTATTAATGTTAATTATCATTTATAAAAATACATATAACAAAGAAGAAAATCTCATGGCTTTTGCAGGAAGGAGAAAACAAACCTCACCTGCACCTGGGTGAGCCTCCACCCAGCTCCTGTGGCTGCTGCCATGCCCTGGGTGCTGCCCACAGCTTCCAGAGGGCATACCCAGTGGGCATGAGGTGGATCCCCAAAGCAGCATGGAAAGCCAAAAATCAGGGCTGAGGCCCCTGGGATGCTCCTGGTTACCGTGGCAACCTGCTGCCTTCCTCCATGATGCTGTGATGTTGTCATGGAGATGACCTGACCCACACCCCGGGATGCCCAGAGCCCTGGGTACTCAGTCAATGTGGCCACTGGGCAGCCCAGTGTCACCAGGGACATCCCAGCAGCACCAACGGGGGCCAGGGACACTGGGGGCACTGACATGGCCCAGGGATGCTCTGGCAGCACCAGACAGCCCAGGGACACACCACCAGCACCTGCCTGGCCTGGACACACCCTGCCAGCACTCACCATTGCAGCAAGTGTGCTGGGGGATTCCACCTTCAGCCTCTCACCCCCCTCCTGGCAGACATTTGTTCACTGAGGCAGCCAAATATTTTCTCAGTTTAAAGCAGTAACTAAATTACATTTCACCCTGGAAAATAATCTGTTCTGCAATTTGGCTTCATTTGTGGTCAAAACCAGCCGTGCTGCAGCGAGAACAGGCATCTTGGGTGCCAGTGTGCCACGCTTCGGCCTCCTCAGGAAGTTTATAGGAATAGCTGATGAAAATAGAGGGCACTGGGGAGGAGTCATCTCCTCTACACCCCCATGGCAAACCTGCCAGCTCCTCTGCTTGACATGGGGTGCTGCCAGCTGCTGTGTGCCCACGGAGCAGCTCTAATTTCTGGCTGTGGCAGGGGGCACAGCTCTGGCTGCTTCCCACTGCTGCCATTCCTACCTCATCCCAGGATTTATTGCTCCTGTTCTTGCAGCAATCACCTGGTGGTGCCCCATCTCTCCACTCACACGGAATGGAGCACCTGTGGGGCATGGGGGACCTTTCACAGAAACCAAGGAGCTGCTCCCAGCTGGCCCTCCTGCCCTGAGGACCTGGAGGCCATGGAGCCACTGCAGTTGCCTTTGAGTTGCCGGGCTCATAGAGGAAGGTTGTGCCCCACTGTGCACCCACACAGGCCCCATCTGCCAAACACCACCTGTTCCAAGACTTGGCCGATGGAGACCCACTTCCAATCCAAGGCCTTAGGTGAGATTTCCAGACTCCCAAAAGAGCTGGGAGTATCAATCTCTCCCCAATAGGAAAGAAGAAAGCATCAGGCTCCAAACCAGCCACAGAACACCCTTCCTGCCCCTGGCCCTGCACTTTGGGACTGCAGAGGAAGATACTTAACTATTTATCACATGCTTGTGATTCTTCAGAGATCACTGTGGGACCTGCCTTAACCTTCCCTGAAGCACTGTGGTGAGGAGCTTGGGCAGGTGGCACCAGCTTAAGCTACCGAAGATGAAGCCAGCAGGAAAACAGATGTTCACATATCCCAGCTTGAGGTTTCTGGACCTGTCACTTCAGTGCTTTTGTTCCAGGCCTCAGGTGGGGCAGCTTGGGCAAAGCACCAGAGCTGCTGCAAAGGTGAAATCCCAGGGACAGTGCAGGGCCCCTGCCAGAGAAACAGCCCCTGCACGGCAGCAGCAAGCATGGACACAACACACATGGGTCCTGCAGCCCTGAGCCACACTGGGAACGCGTCCCCTCCCTAGGGAGCTCGGAGATGGTCCATGGGGATTGGGCTGGATAGCACTGACAAAGCCTCTCTCTAAGCCAGCCCAGTGCCCCAGGGCTCACTGGGTGCATCACCCTCATGGGACACAGGGCCCTCCCCCACTGCTGCCCAGCTCCTCTCCAAATCCAAAGCTGAGGAGCCCTATCCTTTCTCCCCTCTCTGTCCAGACAGCAGAGCCCTCACCCTCACAGGACTCTGCACCTGAAGCATACAGCTTTTCCCTGTCCTGGGGGGGTGGCTGGAGCGGCTGCACCACAGGGGACCCACGCCTGAGACGGGAAGCAGCACGTGGAGTGACTGGAGAACAGCGGCACTGCAGGAGCACCAGGCTCCCTTCAAAAGCCATTCTTCCATGTTTTCACTCCTCACACTGTTGAGATGCAATGTGATTTCCTCACCTACAAGCCTCACTATTCCCAGAGCTACTGAGCTGCAGAGGGTGTGCAATTCTGCTACTACCTCTGTCTGCTGCTGTCCTGGGAAACATCTCCATTGGAGAATTTCAACCAAGGCTTTGGAAAATACTAAAAATTGACCAGTGCAAAGTTACTAGATAAGAATCTTTAAAATTTATTGGACTAATTGTGTTACATTCAATATTTGATGTGTTTCTCCTGGACAAAGAATTGGCATAAATACAAACAAGCCTTTGTGTGCCTTCCCTAAACAAATAAGAGATAAAGTACTAGAGACAAGGGAACATAGTTCACATCTTCATATTTACATTTTACCTTTACTTTACAACTTAGCGGCAGGAATATTTACAGAAAAATACAATAAGAACAAAAAGTTCATGTCTTGGCAACATACAGGAATTCATACAAATTGTCTATGATTGAAGCACATGATATCTGGCGTTCTCACTTCTAATTGCTCCTGCTAAATCCATGGGGAAAAGGGCTGTGTTTGCCTTCAAAGGTATCACTCAATTACACAATCACGAAAATGCATCAAATTTCTCTGTGAGACTGAAATTTAGTTCTCTCCTCTTCCTGGACATGCAGAACCTTGTGAAAAGAAACGCTGTGACCTACAGAGAACCCAGCACAGCCCAGGGGCAGCCAGGGCTGCTGCTCCCTACGGCCTCGCACACACTGCAGCCACAGATGCCCCAATTTCCACAGGCACTGTCCTCCCCCTTTCCTGCGTGCTCTAAGGTTCTAATGCCTTTCTAAAAGTACCTTTAAAAGAATGGCTTTTCTTTAAAAGTCTCTATTAAGGTACTAAAATGTAATTTCAACACTGTGTTTAACAATGTGACAGTGGTCACCTCCTGCCCTATTAAAACAGAATTATGAACCCAAACTGAAAAGTGTGATGAAAAGAAAGAGTCCCAGTTTAATTACTGAAGAACACTTGCAGGTCAGTGGGGGGGTCAGCGCTCATCCCCTCTGATGGACAGGGATGCTGACCCAAGCCACTCAAGCATCAAGTCAGAACATCTATGCAGCAGTCTGTGATATTTAAAAAATCTGAATTCTTCACTAACTCTTGCAATCACCATGAAAATAAACCTCATTTGCTCTGACCCTTCAGGGGAAAAGTTCTCAAGACAGTACCCTGCACTAGCTAAAGCCATTGGAGTTTGGTCAGACTTTGAGAGGAGATGGATATAATTCCTAGACAGGTGGGGTGTGTTTTGTTATGAAGTCTGAGACCTCCCCACGTCCCAGGGAAGGAGGGACAGTCCCTGCAGGCACCTTGCACTGGCACAGCCCTGCCCAGGATGCCCAGTGCTGGGACCAGCACCCAAATCATGAGGGATGGCAGCACATTTCAGCATCACAACATCTTTATACTGAACTGTGACCTTCCTGAAGGCTCACCTTTCCAGAGAGCCAATTCCACCACCTACAGCCAGGTCACATCACCTGTAACCTGCTCACCAGCTGGTTCTACACCTCAACTGACACATGTTCCAAACATGCATCCCCTGGCACTGGGAGTGGCCACCATGTGCCCAAGTTCCCTTCTTTCCAGACTCCTGCCAAGCCATATGGCTCTCACAGCTGTTACTGCGCCCATGGCTGCCTTTAGGTGAACATGGAAATAGACCCAAGACAACCCTTCAGCCAAGCACAGGCCTTTGTAAAGAAAGCAAATCTTCTGGCAGTCCACTTGGCTATCCCTGCCAGTAAGCACTCGGGGTTTGCCCCAGTGCCCATCTCTGCACTCGTGGCTGCTCCCGCCTGCCTGACAGCAGCAGCCGCTGCAGCATCAGCCAGGGCCGTGGAACACTCAGCCGGGGGAGGTGGGGGTGCTGTTACACTATCAATGTGCAGACACAGGGTTTGCTCAGGATGTTTATTAGTTACACATGCATTGCTCATGCCTTTTCAACCAGTGGGCTCAAGTGTGTTTGGCCATTAATTAGATCCAATAGGTACATACACAGTGTGGGTAAATTTAGTGTCCGTGCATTAAACTGCTCCTGGCAAGAGTCTGGCAGAGGAATGAGGCTGTCCGAGTTCCCTGCACAGCTTGGCCAATGCACCCAAACTCTGCCCTGGAGCTCCTCCTGCCCTGTGCCACCTGGGCAGCACACAGGTGTGGGCCAGCCAGCACATATCCTGCTACAGGAGTTTTCTTTGGGTGGTTTCATTTTTTCACTTTTTGTTCATCTGGATCAAATTCCAGAGCTCCTGAATTGAGAGGTCAGTGCACTTGTTCCCTCCAACAAGCACTCCAACATCACCTTGGTTGACCACCCAAAAGTCCTTTCACATGTATTTTTAAGGGCCTGTGTTTCCATGAACTCTTTGTGAAAAACCACATGGAAAGCTATGAGCGAGGTCTGTCCTTGGCAGATAAGTTGTAATGAGACAATTAAGACTGCTTCAGGTCAGAGCAGAACTGTTGCAAAAAGTAGCTCTGAAATATCAAAATTCAATGCCTGACAGGTATTACTGCAATGCATAGCACAGCTTATTAAAACCACTTTGGAAATAATGTGAAGAGCTCCCCAAATTCCTGCTCACTCATCCTCTTCCATGACCCGGCGCTGGGAGGATCAGGATCCCTGCTGCCATCAGGCTGCACCTTCCCAGGAGTGGCAGCCACAGTTCACTGCTGCAACACCAGCTGGGATGCACCAGGAGCCAGAGGTGCTCCCAGGGCTGCCTGCACCCACCACTCCTCTGAGATCCCAAGATCACACCTGTAGCTGTAAACATCTTTTCCCAGCATAGCCTTTGAGTCCTGAACACATCAAAGCCACAGGCTGAAAAGGAAAACTCCTGACCTAGGTGGAAGGGAAGCACTGCTGCCGAATGTGAGAAGGTAGAGGAGATTCAAAACAAAGTAAAGTTATAACTCCAAAGGGGCTTTCATAGAGTTGAAATAAATGGGGAAAAGAATAATTTGTGAATTTTCTCTTCGAGTTCTTTAGTCTGTTTAACAGGAGCTTCTGAAAAGTGTTGTAGAAGCTGCAAAAACTGCTCATGCTATAAATAATAGGGAGGAGGCAGCCCCAAAATCTCAGATTTCAATCCAGTGGAAGGAAGGCAACTGATGTTTATGCTTTTTATGGAAATGGTGAGTAGGTGATACAGACACTTCAAAATAAATTAAGTAGTTGCATTAAAAAAAAATTTTGAAATAAAAATCAAGCTACTGAAATTAAATGTGACATTTTGCAACAGACCTGAAAGTCATAACCTCGCTTTTATATAACCAAAAGCTCTTATACAATAACAACTCCTTTTGGAAAGTCAGTTAATTTCAGGTGGTGGTGGTTGTCTTGTATGCAGATGGACTTACTTGGAGCCATGGAGGGAGTTGCCACATACAGCATCTGGGCTTTGGATTTCAGGGCCTGCTCTTCCCAAGCAATCTTCCTCCTCTTGCTTCTGGTACACAGAAGGGTTACAACCAGTGAAGGATCTTCTGCTGAGCACTGAAGGGGGACTGAAAATTTCTTCAAAGTTCTTGCAGGGAAAGTTAATGCTCTGGAACAGACTCCTCCTCCAAGGAGAGATCCTGCTCCCTTGCCCTTGGACACATGGGTACAGTGAGGTGTCTAACAGCAGGTTTCTTTGTATTCTTTTTTCCATCCTCATATGCAGAGATGGCTTTACTTTGATTGTTTTCCCCTCAGAGCAAGACACCTACAGTTCCTAATTAGTCTGGAAAGGATGACTGGGTGAAGAGATTATTTTGCTAGCATCCAGGAAGACTGGAATTCAGTAATCTTCTGAGGGTAGGTGAATCAAGTCAATATTCCAACTGCAATGTTTCGGATTCATTTCTCATTCCTCCCACATGGTATCTGCTGACTTGTGCTAGAACATGATTTCCTGAATTCCGGAGGGCTGAGGAAATTTGTTGTTGTTATTTAACTGTTTTCATTAGTGTAGCCACCAAGCTCTGATCTAATTGTCCTGGAAGGATAATGATCTAGGGGTTGCAGTTCTTGAGCCCAACCTCCTGGAAAAGCGAGGTATAAAACTCTGGCTCCAGCTGCCTGTTCCGATATTTATTGACAATATCTGCTATTTTCTGTTTTCGGCGGACGTGGGGGGGGTTATAGGAATCACTTTCCAGCCTCTTTCGCCGACAAATATTTATTACTGTCTGTCTCACTAAAAAACCTGAAAAAGAAACAACATTTGAACCAAGTTTAAATTCAGTCCTGCACCCCTTTGCTGGCTTCCCAGCCAAAGACAATTTTGGGTTCTGTCCCATCTAAACCCAGGGGAGATGTTCAGCACCACCAAGGCAAGAACTTTTGTCCATGAGCAGTTGCTAACAGACATGGTCCTCAGGCTTGTAAAGACTTTCACTGTAAAAAATGAAGAAATGGACTCAACTCAGTGGTACCCTAAACTGTCTGGAGGAGAAGGAGGAGTATTCTCTGCTTTGCCAGAGCCAAGCAGCTGCCTGGAACAGCACCCTCGGGACAAGAGGGCAAACCCAGGGCAGCCAATACAAGATCACAGTACCACAGCCCCGGCTATGCCACACACATGGACCTCAGGTAGGCCAAGGTCACATCAGGCAATGCCAGGGGAGCCCTGAGAATGGGGAAAGTACCTGTCAGTACCTTTTTCCAGTAGGAATTGCAGAGCCTTCCTCTTGGAAAGGGGATGAGGAAAGACCTGATGGGTTGCGGCTGCAAACAAGTTTCTCTTCGCCTCACTGCCTTGCCACTTTTGTCACTCCTCTGTAACTCACACTGCTGGATGTGGATGGAGGTGGAGGTGGGGAATGGAAGTAGTAGCATTCAAAAGCTGGCAGTGAACTTTATCTTATTTTATTCTGAAAGGAAATTTCTATGCCTCTAGGGAAGCAAGTGTCCCTTACCCCCTTTGCTGTTTCACAAGCTCTTTCTTACAGACAGAAACATTTAGAGGACCTCAATGCACACAAACTACACCTGCTGAACTTAGAGACAAGACAAATTTCACTATATGAATAGTCCTGATGCAGCAGAAAAACAAGCCCAACTCTAGGAAAACATACCTGATTATTTTTCAGTAAAAGCCACCGTCATCAGTGGAATTCATAAATGTTATTTAAGGGCCCAGGTTTGGCTTACATTTGCCAATCACTGAATTAAGCATACAAACCCCAGAACCTGAAAGTCACCTCCAACAGCAGCTTTATGGTTATGTACAGGTATCCTAATGGTCCCTACTTAATTTTACTCTGTCCTGTGTACTGCCCTCAATGGGTGGGATGTCCAGTTACTGAAACTAAATAGCACCAATACCAGGACAGGTCCATGAATCCATCCAGGAACAGAGGAAAAGGCAGAGGGCACACAGGGAACCTGTTAACACACACCTGCACGGTAATTTTTATTGAACACATAAGAAAATCCTCAGTTGCTGTGGTTTTAATGCCTGTCTGGCTCCTAAACCAGAAGGAACACACAGCATGACAGCACAGCAACAAATTCTGTAGCACCCTCTGGTGCACCTTGGTTCTCTGTGCTAAACACCACGGTCACATTTTGGATCTCTCCTATTTAAACAGGCCCCATTCCTAGTTCCAACCCTCTCTCCTGCCATCCTGGCAGCCAAGTGTTGCTCCTTCTGCTGTTCCTGCTCCCACTGCTGCTGCAAAAAGCATGGCTTTCATTTGTTCAGCATTGCCTAACACTTTTTCCAAAGAAATATCTGCAAAGTACATGGTCTGGAATCTATTATCATTTAAAAAAAATAAAATAAAAACATGAACATTCCTAAAACCCTTTAGCTTACCAAGAGCTCTCCTACTGACTATCATTCCATCCACCAGCGGGATAACCATGTTGAATTTCCCAGTTGCTCCTTGTAGTTTTATCCTGAATAAGCCAGTGTTTAAAGGATGGATGAAGATCACAGGAACTTCCTTCTCAGGAATGGTAGATCTTAAGGGAAAAACACAACTATTGAGTAAGTTTTAAAGCACTGTTTCAATTAATCTACAGATGAAAAATGACCACTGTAAGTGTTAAAGTTTTAAAATGCCTCATGGCTAAGGCAGCAGGATGCCAGGGCATGCTCTGGGCCCTCAGAAGGGCTCTGTCAGTTGTGCTGTGCCTATGGTCTCTGTCCCCACAGGACTGGAGAGCCCTGCAGCCAGGGCACAGCACCTATGCAGCATTAACCACCTCACAAGGGAGCCAATCAGGAGGGTGGCTCATCACAGACTCAGATGAAACTGCACATTTTCTGTTCTTTAATTTATGTTTTATCTGAAGTGGTATGAAAAGCTCTTTCACTGTTTCAACTACAAAACAGTCCACTGAGAAATCAATAAAAATAATGAAAATGAGAGCGGTCTTACCTTAGGGAAGTGCTACTATTGGCTGTGGTTTCCACACCAGTGCTAGTCTCAGATACCAGATCAGGGAGGGGGAAGTTTTCTGTAAGAACAGGATACACCAAATAAAGTTTATCTAATATAGTTTTGGATTTTTTTTTTCTTGAGTACAAGGAACAATTATTTATCATCAGTCAAAACCACACAGTCCTCAAGCATTTATACCACTAGTGTTCTTGCACAGGTAGTGTCTTTGGCTTGCAGTTTAAGCATTCATGGAGAGTACACACACCTCAACCATCTGCACTCAACAGATGAGGTGCCAGACCCTCCATTCTCTCAACCCAAAGGTCAAAATCTCTAGAGGAACTGTGAAAGCAGGAAGCAGATTAACTACTTCAACCACAGAAAGAGCTTTCAAATTATTATTCACTGCATCTTCATCACCCACAAGTAATCAGCCTCCAGAACACTGCCAGGAGCATTGAACAGTGCCAACCACTCACACCTACAGCTCCCTTGAGCCCTGCTCCCATGGTATCCTTCCTCAAATCCAAGCGCTGTGGATCCCCACCATAACCTACAACCCTGCTGCCATGCACTTGGTAACAGACACTGGATAATGAAGGCAAAGGAGAAAACAGTAAGAACTTGACTCCCTGAAGGGGATTTGGCACTTCTCAGCACCTTGTTCAGGGGCTGAGAGATGTTGAGAGTCACTCACAGAAGTACAGTTCAGGCAGCAGGACAGTGCTTCCAGCAGAAGGAGTCAGGCCCAAACACAGATGCTGCCATCAGAGCTGGGATGCTAAGGGTACACAACAGCTGGAGCAAGCAGAGGGAGAGCATGGCGAGCCATGGACACACTCTGAGATGGAGCAAGAGGGAGGGCAGGCAGCTGGCACCAGGGTGATAACCTTGACTACAAAGTGACAGCTTTTCACTGTCCAGACTCAAAGATGTACCGGAAGCGTAAGGCAAAAGCCAAGAACATAAGGAGCATATGGCAGAGCCTCTGGGCTAGGAGTCACTTCCAGGAGCTGCCCTCCCTGCCATCCAACTGCCAGGCTTACTGAGGCTCACAAACTCATTTCTTCAGCTTCAGGCCCAGAACTCTGGGAGATTCCTATGGCTGCTGAAAGAAACAGCCAAGCAGAAACATGCCTGTGTAGCACAGCTGTTGCCCCTGAAGTAAGGTGGCTTTAGCTGCCACCCAAGAAGGAAGTGGGTCAGGGACACCAGTTTGGAACACACTCTGGGCCAGCATCTGGACAAGGAACTGATGCTGCAGAACTTGCTGTCTGCCTCCTGATCTCAGTAAGGCTCTGAGGGACATGCTGTGGACAAGGTGGTCTTCCTGAGAATTTATATCTACCCTTAACAGGAAGCTTCCTCTTGATTGCTGCTCCCATTCCCTTGGTTGCTTTACTCTGGAAGAAATTAAGGCCTTAATTAAGGTCCACCCTTACTGCCAGACTGGGAACCAGAATTACAAATCAAAGACAGAATAAAACACAAGTTCCTGGCCAGTCTTGCAGACACTGCTAGGCTAGGCCAGCGCAGAGAGACTCTCATAGCACTGAGGCCAGGCCATGGCTTGGAACCAGCACACAAGAAGCTTCTGGGGACAAAGAATTCCTCAAAGCTGTCCACTGTGGCCATGCCATGGATGTAACAGGATAAGCAAAGCTGTGTCTCTCCCAGGCCAGCCTGTACCCTGAGGCAGAGACGAAATGCCAAATTAGGAAACATGAAGTTGCATGAGGAGCAGGACCTCACCTGAGCAACACAGCAGGAAAGGGAGCATGGAGCAGGCACCCTGAGTGCAGAACAAACGAGCCCTCCCCTGAAGAGAGAACACGGAGTTCTAAAGGTACCATCACACCAAGGAGGATGATGATCCCTCCAGCACAGAAGCAGCAGGTGTCAGAAGCCATTTTTTTAAAGGAAGAAAACCAGATCCACTCTGAGGAGACAACAGCCAAGGGGAACTCAAAAGCAGGGGAACACACCCACCTTGGGTGAGGAGCTTAAGTTCATGACAGCATTTTACAGGTACTGCCAGAGCTAAAGGAAACTTCAGACCTCCATATGCCACTGATTCATGTACACCCCACGGATCACAACTCAAATATTGAAGATTCAGAATCTTAAAAATGTTGTTAGACATTAGTAAGGACTTATTTTGATTGTGAGGGTGATGAGGCCCTAGCACAGGTTGCCAGAGAAGCTGTGGCTGCCCCATCCCTGTAACTGTTCAGGCTGGATGGGGCTTGGAGCAACCTGGTCTAGTGGAAGATGTCCCTGCCCATGGCAGGGGATTGGGACTAGATGAGCTTTAAGGTGCCTTCCAATTCAAACCAGTCTGTGGTTCCATGATCTAGCATTTAAAAAAAAAAAAAAAAAAAGAACAGAGTTTTTCCTCTGGTTCCTGCCCTGTTGTTACTTTAGTGAACAGTAAGAAGTTGTACATACCTATATCATCATAACGTTCCACCCAGACCACGTACACTTTGGTTTCAGGTCCCATTGGTGGAATGGTGCGGCCCTGAGGCATCCTCTTGGATCTAGAAGTAGGACTGAGCTGTTTTGAACATAAGGGAAGAGTAGCATTTGCAAACATCATGAGTCCAATAATGCAGCCAGCAAGTATTTCGCAGCTGCTCCTCAGTCATTCCTATCTCAGCCAGGTATAACTCCTGCCAGCTATTGAGCAGGGGCAGCTGTGCTGGAAGTACTCACTGCAATCTGGGTCACCATCCCACTTATTCAATACAAACTCATATATTCAACCTTGAATCAGTTAAAAGGTTTTTTTTAATGTCCTTGAAGGCCTTAAATTAGTAACTAAATATACATTTGGAAGTGAACTCTAAACAAGTAATCAGCAGTAATAAATCTTTTGCTTACAGATGTAACAGTTCATGGTTTTCTGTTTTGTTAGTGTACAAAAGCAACTTCTGGTACTTCAGACACAACTGACACACTGTTTTAAATTGGATTGGTAGGAAAGGTGTTCATGTCTACCCATCCTCAATTTCCAAGCATGGATTTGAGGCTGAATTACTCTGTAAATACTCCATATACTTTTTTCTGCATGCATTTTAAGATTTCAGGATGCACAACACTTAGCATGTCTAAATTTTATACTTAAGTAATGTAATCTTGCTGTCTCCTACTGTAGGTGCAAATTCTGGCAGGACTAAAGCTGATATCAAGGATTAATAGCAAGGAACAAGTAGCTCTACATGCCAGGAAACCAAATCATATACTATCAAAAATCCTGCAGCATTGCCAGCATGCTTCTTGAAAAAAAAAACAAAAAGCACCATTTTTCAATGGAAGTTTTGCCTTACCCGCTGGGAGGGATTAAGATTGTCTGTATGATTGGGGAAGAGTTCAAGTGTCAGAGGCTGCTGCTTCAATAGTCCTGGCAGCAGATCCATGTTGGAGTCACTTTCTTGGTCAGAGACACTGCTTTCCAGTGAATCAGCTGTAAGCCAGAAGAAAAAAAGATGGGTTTTGTCTATTCTTCTGCCAAAGAATAAGCTGTCATCATATATTTTGATACTAAAAAAATGTTGTAAAGCTTTTAGAACTAAACGGGCATAGGTGTATGGTCAAGTCAATATAGTCCTCATAAGCAGGAAAATGAGTTAGGAGACAACTGGCAGCTGTCCAGAAACAGACTGCCAATAAAGCACTCCCCATGGACTTACAGGCATCCCAGCAGTTTCCTGTAGAATACAGTCTCCTCCCTCCTATGGCTACACCATATTTTATCCCAGGCAACTTGCAGTATGCCAAAGAAGCCACGAAGGCTGTTGCTTCCCTACTTAGCAGGTGCAAACACTCCTCCATGTGCTGCAGGAGCACATCATTGACAGGAAAGGGACAATAAATAGACATCACCAGTTGATGGTGAACCACATGTCCAACCTAAAGCAACAACAAAACTGCTGTGCACACCTGGACATCTACTGAGGCTCAGACTGAGAAAGGCACAGAACAGATGCCACGTCAGGAAGGAGTCTAGGGATTAGAATGCTCTAACTTAAACATCCACAGCTTTCTGACAAGGATCTTGCTAACACACTACTTAGTTTATTTAGGTTTTGCTTCTGCAAGAGTTCTCAAACAACAAAAAAGTTGGTTTCATTTTTGTAAAGAGCAGGTACAGAGAGATCTTACTCAGGGATTCCACCGGTGAAGGGACAACAAAGGCGATTTCTGTCAGGGCATCTGCATAATACAGCACCTTCTTCTGTCCGTTGAAGATACTTGCCCCAACATCTTCTGAGATAATTAGATCATCTGAAATGGACAGAAAAGGAAAGTTTAGCCAGAAGGAAGCTCTACTTCTTTACACACTGCATCAGAAATGACCTTCAAATACAAGGTGCAATCAATGAGAAGAAATTATGCAAATCTCATTTTAAAATGGAAGGAGTGAGATCTCATGGCTAACAACCCTTCTCAAAAAACCCATTTTTGCTGTCTTGAAGGAAAAGGCATTTTGGGATGGGAGTGACTTCATTCTGAACACATTTCCAGTGTACTGGATTCTTTATTTCCTAGTACTCTAGTAAGCACATCTGCCACAAGAATACATCTACTATCTATTTTTGAGCATTCTGTCTAGCAAGATCATCCAGTTAGTCATTCCATTTCCAAAGAATTCTAACATTTAACACTTTAGTCTGATACTATTCTAGAATTCAAGCCAGTTTCTACAGACTCTCTTTGGTCTTTTCTCTGTCAAGCAGAGTTAGAAAAAGATCTGTCTCCAATCAATGCAAGAAAGCTTCTCATTCTCAGTCCCCGCTGATTCCCTCACCACAACTGCCCAATACAGGCCTTCAGAGTAGAGAAAGAACATCCCGCCCCACATTACCTCCAGAAAAACTAGCAAGGACTTTAAAATTAATTTCTCTGATCCAGTTTACAGACGGGTTCCTGAGATAGCTGCCTCAGCAAAGCCACTGGAGCAGTGACATTCAGCATACTGACAGAGAAGTGGCCAGAGGCATGTTGAAGACTCCAAGCCATGCTTCAGCATCAGGGAAAGGTTCCCACATCTCCAGTGGCTCCCAAGGAGCAGCACCACAACTTGAACCCCAGCTTTTTAGGAATTTCTTTGATTTTGGGGGTGGTGTAGGGAAACTTTCCCCTGAAATTATTTTAACCACAACTCACTGGAAGCTATTCTAGACTCACAGAATCATTTAGGTTGGAGATCATTGAGTCCAACTGTTAAGTCAGCACTGCCAACTAACCCATGTCCCCAAGTCCCACATCTGCACAGCTTTTAAATCCCTCCAGGGATGGTGACTCCATCACTGCCCTGGGAAGCCTGTGCCAGTGCCTGACCACCCCTTCCATAAAGAAATTTTCCCTAATATCCAACTTAAACCTGCACTGAGGCTGTTTCCTCTCATCCTGTCACTCATTACCTGGGAAAAAATATTGACCCAGACCTGGCTACAACTCTTTTCAGGGAGTCAAAGAGAGCGAGAAGGTCTCCCCTGAGCTTCCTTTTCTCCAGGCTGAGCCCTCCCAGCTCCCTCAGCTGCTCCTCACTGGACTTGGGCTCCAGCCCATTCACCAGCAGAACCAGACTAAAAGTAACCTGCCCTTCCTCCTTTCCATTTTTGAACACTTTTTCTGTTTCCTTCTTCCCTGAGCTGGTTGAATTAATTCAGCTATTTAGTGGTCTGTGTTCTCATTCAAATGGCTGAAAAAATTCAAGTTGAAAAGTCCACACCAAGCCAGGTCCCTGGCTAATTCAGGGACCATTCTGCAGTTGTTCTGACGAACCCACTGCAAAGGGAGGTCAGAGGGCTCTGCCTCTGACAAAGAACAGCCTGACCCTGTCCTTAAAGCAAAATTAAATCCAGACCTGGCCATTTTGTAATCCATCCTGACTTGCTCAGAGAAAGCAACACCTCTGTTCTCTAACCTCTCCCCAACACTTCCAGCCTTCTGTGGTTTGTACTTTTATTCCGTAACTGAAGGGAGAAGCCTCCAGCTGGCTGCAGATACAGGTGAAGGGCCCCCCTAAGACACAGTGAATGGACAGCAGAGCAAGTGCTGCTTAAGCACCTGCAGCTGTAATGGTGCCACACCTGATGCCAACATTGGCTCAAGGATGATTAACAAGCTGCACCAGCCTTACCACTACCTTTGGGAGGCCCACCAGAGGCTATGGCTCTGGAGATCACCCAGAACAGGTTTGGCCCTTGGAGCAGTGACACTGAAACCAGCCCAGACACTACCAATTAATTCCCAAGGAATCTGATCAAGCTGTCCAAGGGAGAAGCTAACCCAACCCCCAGCTTCCTGTCCTGGGATAGCAGCTCACACTCCTGAGGATCATTCTGGGTGACAGAATGGGGAGAGGGTGGTGTATGACAAGCTCAGGGGAGGAGTTGCTCTAGTGGAAAAATGCAGACTCAGCGATGCAAGACAGAGAGCCATATGTGGGTTCCAACACCTCCAGGACCTACAAAGAGCAGCTTGACTCAGTATCTCTTTTTAATCTACTTACAGAACACTAAAAAATCACACAGTATTTCAAGCCTATTTGCCAATACACAGAATAATCTGCAACCGATTTCACCTGAACACTGGTTTGGGATAATATATTAAAGACTCATCAAATCTTAAGAAATATAATCCAGTGGTATTTTTTTTGCTGAGGCTACTTCCTCCCAACAACATACACACATTAGTTTTGCTCACTGACTTGAAGCTTAATTTAACATTTACACATTTCTTTCTAGCAAACATCAGCATTTACCAAAAAAAAAAAAAAAAAATAGCCAGTGTTCAGATAGGTACACAGGAGTAAGAAAATTGTCTTCTAAAGGAGCCTCAACATTTTAATTTACTATGTCTTACCTTGTTCAGGTCCCTCTTCATCACTGCAGCTGTTGATTGACCAGCTTGTTGAGACGTGACCAGTCCACCCAGGGTGCTTCCCAATGTCAACAGACCAACCAAGAGACAGCAAGAACTCCAGGAAGTGGGGCTGAACAATTCTGGAAGACTCCATGTTCTTCAGGATCTGAAACCACCAGCAACACCATGTTGGTACAGAAGCAGGAAACAAGACTCTTCCTTCCCAGCTTTTTAATTAACATTTTTGTCACCAACATGGTTTTGCCCAAATATAGCTACAGAACAAGCCTGGAACCCCAGACTTCTACATGGACATTACTCCCTGCTCCTCAGCATCCTTCTATCCTGCTTGGCCTTGTCCTATTCAATCAACTTGACTTTCTGCCAGCATTTTCAAAGCCTGTAAAACAGTGAATTAAATGGCTGGAGATGGCAATTTTGAGACTCAACCACTCATGAGAAAAACCACAGAGTGCTCAGTGCAGAACCTGCATTAGCATCAAAGGTAACACAAGGGTTTTCTATACAGTGTTCACTATTAGACTGAATTAAAATTTGAAGAGAGAGGTATTTTCCTCACTACTCACCTGTACGTGACATAGAGTGATTTAAAGGGCAGGCCTCACAGCACATTAAATTATGAAACAGGTTTTCCAGAACAATTTTCAGTAGGACTGAGTGTGCACTTTAACCAAACTTCACACTGTACTGTTTATGTTAAACTTTAATTCTACTTCTGACAGAGATCTGGGATGCTTCCATATGCAAAGGCAACTTTTACCTCATTATGACCAAGTGAGAGTTGAGCCCTTCACCAAACAGCACACATGTGTGACTTGGGTACCAGAAGCACTGGGGTTGGTGGAACAAACAATCCATCCATCCTTTCCGGGCCATACAAGAGTTTGTTTTGTGGCAGAGGCATCAATCATTTTGGCTTATGCAGGGGCAGAACACTGAGACACAGGCCCCAACAAAGCAGAAACTGCAGGGATGGGTGCTGGAAGAAAAGCTTCCAGGCTGGAGGCTTTGTGTAGCCACAAAGTCCTGACAGTCCATCCGAATGCCTTGTACAGTGTTCGGCAGTGACTAGACACACTGCACTGAAACGCTATTATTAATCCTCATACTGAGCACATGGAAACCATAGCTGTGCTTCAGAACAAGTCAGGATAAGTGTGGGTTGGAAGACATAAGAGCTCCATAAGGGCATATAAACATTCTGCTAGCTCAGCAAGAGCACATCTCAGCTCAAAGGCAAATCTAGCGTATCTTGTTTCATAGCTGACTTTGCAGATGAAAAGACTGCACTGGCTATTCTGAACTACAGTTCGAACACTCAGACAGATGATCCTGGTTTCAAGAACTGTGTCCCACACCAAAGTAGAAGGTGCTGCAGTGTTCTGTCAACTGTGCATTCACAGTGACACGAGGAGGTGGCACAATGATTCATTATGGAAGCCATGCTTCTACTCTTTACTACGAGAGTTATGAATGGAATGAGAAGGTACTAGAGAACCATCCTTTCCTAATGAGCCCAAAAACCCTATTAGCGAGTTTCTAGGTCACAAAGAAGTCACAGTTCAGATTTGCACAAATTACCCTGATTAACCTAATCGCCTTTGAATCAAAATATTATAGCATAAAGACTTACAATGGAATAATACTTCCTTACTTGCAGAAAATTTTTCATTCCTTTGACACATGTTTAACGTTAGAATGAAACCAAACTACCTTGACATTGCTCATTGCTGGAACAAACTGCAACCTTCCCTGCAAGCTGAGCCAACAAAGCTGAAATGCCTTTCTGATCTGAATCTTTGAACTCTACAAATAAGGACAATAAGGACAGAACAAATAGTAAAAATACTATTAATATTTTAATATATATCTTATCTATATTTAAAAATACATTAAATTTGTTACAATAATCCTAAGTGTGAGCAATGTACTTCAATCTACAGATGAAGAGAATATGCAGTGACTTGTAGCTCGCACTGGCTCTGACACTCCACTCTAATCACCAGCGGTGACACTTTACTCACTTGGAAACTACTAGAAACACAGCAATCTAGACTAGCTGGGACTCTACACTTTCACTTACCTCCTGACTCGTTTTCTGGCCTGCCTTCATGTAGAAAATGAAAACCGTATCAAAAGGACGACAAGGTAACAAGTCCAAGTAGCCAAGGTCATCAAAAAACCCAGGAAGAGCAGAGTCAAGTGCAATCAGGTGAGGAGGTAGACGACTGTTAGTAGGTTCCTGTCCAATAGATAGAGTTCAAGAGCTTAAAAACCCATCTTTCTTAACTAAAAGGTCTTCAAGGCTTCAATGGCAATCCATTAAATTATAAAAAGACAATTTCCCTTCTCTAAGAGCAAAATCATACAGGGATTTCTGATGCAGTATCTTGTTACTGTAAATGAGTAACAGCAAGCACAACAGGTTGACAATTCATTGCATTCTACTCTCATTAAATAAAAGCGGTACTTTGCCAGTGAGAGACATAATATTTTGCTCAAGAAGAGCACACAACAAAAGCAGCAGATGCTTTCAAAATACCACAGCTATGCACACAGTCGCATGTGCAGTTTCAGATTAACTTAAATACCAGTAACATGTAAAATACTGAGCACTTTAAGACATCAGTTTTGCAAATGCTCTATAGTCTACTTTTCCTGACAGCTTTCTGGAAGGAAAATCAACAAATACTAGGGAGAATCCACAGGTAAGAGGCAGAATTTCAAATTAAGAATATGGATCACGTCTATAAATTGTTATTTTAATTTTAAAAAGAAACCTCTACATCTATTATGTACTCCCAAGTGTTTATGTATGATTAAACCACTTCAGCACAACCACCTCTGAAGCGAAACTGCTATGGCAGTCATATTTCAAAAAGTCTTCAAGTACCATCCCAAAACCTAACTCAAATTGTGGGATGACTTCAAGTGTGAACATTTGAGTGTGATGGCTTATGCATCCACTGCAAATAAAGGTACAGCCACCTCTTCAGAGCACGTTCAACTTGAGGCCCAGCCTTTCACAACCCTGCTCTTAATCCTGGATGACTGGAATCTATCACTTGATTTGACTAAACTGCAGCTGAACAATAGCTGGAACTACATAGATGATCTTCCACTAACAAATTTTCCCCTTTTGTCAAGCCAGACCACATGGGAACTGGAGGAACTGGACAACACCAAGAGGTATCAGATCACCTTCAATGCCTCTAAGGAGAGGAACCCGAAGTGAGAGAGGAACAGACGAGCTGTCTGGAACTCCTGTGCTGGTGGCGGGGGCTTACACTCCGTGATGGGATCAGGAAAGCTCTTCTTCCGCCACTCCTCTTCACTTCTCTGATCTACGGAAGTCTCAAAGACAATCTGCTGGGCCATGCCATTCCTCAGCTTCTCATGGCGCTCTTCGAGCTGGAAAACATTGAGTGAACTGCTGATGTCACCAAAATCATGAAGATCCACCAAGAAAACCGTTCAATCACTTAGGAAAGCTCTACAGCAGCAGCTGCAATCCACCACCAGAATGGTTACTAAAACACTTTCAAAAAGACCTTGCAACATGGCAAAGTGAGCACCTAAAAACCCTGTTTGCATAGGAGAGTTCTGTGAATATCCAGTATCAGCTATAGCTTCTCCTACTCAAGTGAACAGAAACTAAAACACATTAGATCCTGTGAAACTTTAAAATATTTGAGACATGCACTCTCTTCTTCCCCCAGGAAGGTCTCAAAAAAGACCCTTCCATTTCCCCAGAAGAAGCAACAAAATTCAAGTCATTGCTTCCTACAATACCAGGATATCAGGATCAGTAATAAAACGTTGAGCAGTGTCATCTTCCTGGAGAAGTGCACAGATTTAACTAATTTGGAGAGGTTATTTTCCATTAATATGAAACTGGACAAGCTAAAGAGTAAAACTATTTACAGTAAGACATTAGTGCATGACTCAGGAACAGACAAAAGTCCCAAGAACAAAATCAAGTCAGAGACAGTTACTTACTTCCTCATTCACAATTTCATGTAAATCAGGAATGCTCAAGTCAGCTTTCACAAATGGAATCTTGTCCACTTCTTCAGGAAAAGGGCGGTGTTTCACACTGTATTTCAATCCAACATCATTTTTAGGAGCTGGTCGAGGTTCTGGTACAAATGTCTGACAAAAAAAGGTTGTTTTTACATTCAAGGTATTGTATCACTAGACAATATTGTAACAGATGAAAAATATTTCCTCTCCCCTCCCCACCAGAACTACACTAATCCATAAGTGAGCAGCATCATTAAAAAACATTAAATCCTTTAAACTAATAGACTTGTATTAAAAATGTGACTGTAAATTTTACAGATAGACACAACTCTGTCTATTTTGGAATCTATGAACCCTGCTTACCATCTAGCCTCTAAACAGTTGCAAACCCCAATAAAAATGGCAAGCTGTCGCGGGTTCGGTTTGTAACCGGGCGGAAACACCAATTTAGTGTAGTGGTTTGGTCCAAAATACTCATTACTGTTTATCTGCTGTGAGATAAGAATTAGGAGAAATGCAAAACAGGCACCAAACTTGAAAGAATATAAAGAAGTTTATTAACAGACCTAAAAGAAGGAAAAAAATTATACCACCTTCAGAACTCTCCTCCTCCCCCCACCTTCCTCCCTTCTCCCACTGACAATGTGAAAAGACAACCCTTGAGATGTTCAGTCTGTTTACCACTTCCATAATAACCTTGTTCAGTCCATTTAGAAAGAGAAGTCTCTTCTTGCTCATGCTATGAAAACATTATCACAACGAGACAGCCGCCCACTTCCAAATATTGTTCAGTCCATTTAGGAAGAGGAGTCTCTCTGCCTGCGTGTGAGTCCTTTCCCCCGACTTGCAGCTTTTCCCGCAACTGCCTTCGAGGGTCCACTCTTGAAGTTTTTTGGGGTACAATTTTAAGGTTGAGCCGTTCAGAAACAAAAACAGAGGCCCTTCTCCTTCCCTGGGAGCAAAGGGTCTTCATCATCTTCATCTTTAGGACTATCTCTGGGAGCATCTCTACGGACTGAGGTTTTCTCCTTTCCCGTTTGGAGCAAAAGTCCTCATCTGGTTCATCTCTCCCTGTCCAAACTTCTCATGAAATTACAGCTGCGTCAGCATCTGCCTATCTCAGCGCAGGTGCTTTTGCTCACGAGTTGAACACTCCACCCCCCATATCTTCATGAAATTACAACAGGATACTCTGATATATCATAGCTTCACAACAGAATTTCAGCTTTAAGCATCTCCTCTCTCTCTTCCCTCAGGTTTTCAGCTCTTCACAGCAATAAAAGGGTTAATCTCACCTCGGCCTTGCAGCTTTGCAGCTGGAATGTTGAATTTTTCTTATCGCAGTGGAGAGGGGGGAGAGCCGAGCCGCTCCGGCTGCCCACGACAAGGCAGTGGGGGGGGTTCCATGGCTGGAACAGGTCCATGGCTTCAGGATGGCCGTGGCCCGGCCCGGCCTGGCCCAGGCAGGGCCTGGCCGGGCCCGCTGGCCCCCACACGGGGCCTGCAGCCACTTGTCCCAGCGCCGGAAACGAGAGAGAGCTTGGAGGGGGAGTTTGCCTATTCTTAAATGTGGATCACAGAGGTGATCACAACTTTAAGTGGCTTAGAGAAGTGTCCATATTCAAACTGGCCAGCTGATAGGTTCTATCAGTTCCCAGAGGAAACTGTAAGCACCCCTTAGCAAGGACGTCCCTTCCGGGACTATGCTTGCTAACCTATGACACAAGCTTACATGGCAACATCGTATTTTCAGCCCATTCTAACTATATTGAGAGAAAGCTGGAAAGTATTTGACAAGCTCCATTTCAACCCTCCTGACTGTGATCATCACAACAAGCCAAAGCTTCAAAGGGAGCAGCAATGCTGTGGGTCAGGAGGGAGATGCACTGCCAGAATATCCAAAGGACTTGCATCATGGATCATGATGCAATTTTGACATTGCTACTACATCATGTTCTATACTGTCATTATGTAATTACAAACTTCAAGTTACCAAGGACAGCAACAAATGATCCAGGCGCAGGTTTAGAGGTGCATCAGGTCCAAGCAAGCGAGACCTTTCATTGCATCTTCCATGTTGTTTTATAAGTTTATTTACTACTGATTACATTTCAAAAGGGCAAAACCATTAAGTTATAGAATGCCTTCAAGTTGGAAAAGTTCCCTTAAAACTGGTGAGGAGGTCAGCAGTCAGATCATGGCTTGTCCTTTAGCATAGGAGGTAGCAAACCTGGACTGACACTATTCAGCCAAGGGTCTCAGCTTCAGAGATAGCAGAGCTCCAAACACATCCTGGACGGTCTTCCCGAAGGCTGCTTCGCAGAGACCACATCCATCTAAATGTGAATGTGCCAGCTGAGACTGACAAGCCCTCATTTCAGCTACATTACTGCCTTTCTTTTACTGAGGGTCATGGGAAGAGTTTAAAGATGTGGAGAAGTTCACAGACAGAAATTTTCGTAACAAGAGTACAAGCTCCACTAGACGACTGCAATAAGAAATTTTACTGTAAAATAAGACTAAGGTATTTCTCTCCACCATTCCTCTCCAGAGCTGTTCCAGAGTTCATCTAGGTAATTTTTTTCACAGCAGGTTTACAGCCATCTTTGCAACATCAGGCTTTGTAGCCTGAAGAGCTGTTCTCTCTGCAGTACCACATTCTACACCTTCAGACTTTACTCCCTCTGCTGCAAGGGCTTTGCCTGACACCTGAAAACTAGCACCAATACCCCTGCCTACACATTAAATACACTGTGCATTACCCCATCACTTCAGAAGATGCTTTCAGAAAAAAAGAAAAAAAAAAAAAAAGGAGAATGCTCCCTCCCTTAAGCAAGTCTGCAAGTCGAGAAAGCAACAGCATTTTCACCGCCTGTAGTTAATATTAATCACAAGTGGTAAAGAGTCACCAGAGATGTGGCACATTACCTACAGCTAAAGGCCCCGTGGCTCAGCCTTAATGTATAATCACCAGCTCTGGGGGCTGTCTCAGATTAGTAGAATTTCTGCTGAACATCTCTAAGTTAAAGATTTCTTTACGGGCTTTGATAGAGACCTTTTGATTTGCTTTAGCTCCTCTTGGTAAAAGGCAGAGTTGCTGGGCCCACGCAAATCTTCCAGATGTCCCACGGATCAAAACCGTGACAGAGGGGAAAGAGTCATCTGCAAAGCACAGGGGTTAAGAGAATAATACATCATCATATATTGCAAACAATTTACTGTGTAATCATTTAACAAGAAGAAGATGCAGGCATGATGGCAGAGGTTTTCCTTTCAAGGTTAATTCTTCCTTGACCCTGAAGAAAATTCCTGGTGAGAAGCAAGCAAACCTCTCTGCAGCAGGAAAGTGCTAGTCTACTTTGTCAGCTCAGTACTTGCCAGCTCAGTTTGATCATTAAAAGCAACTTTCATCCAAATTCATGCAGATCACTATTTCTCTCTGAAATATCTCCAGGAAATCAAAAAAGATTGCCCAGCCACTGCCTGTTTAGGTGAGACAATGACCATATGGAGACACAGATTCCATGATGCTTCCATGACCTTCTGCAAAAGTTCCTCACAAATAGCAGCAGTAAGAACAGTGGAAGGACAAAAGATAATGGTCAACAAAGACTCAGGAAGATTCTGACTCCACATCATGGAAAATTTTTCCCCAAAAGGAATAGGGACACAGAGAAGTTGTCCTCTCAGGTTTTGCGAGACCCACTTGGGCAACACCAGGTTGCATTATCCTGGTCCAAATTCAGTGCTGGCCTTGTCTACAGCAGGAGGTCAGACTACAGAGTCCTGAGGTGCCTTTCTACTGGCACAATGATGGTTTTAACATTGCAGGGATTTCAGTCTTCCTTCAAGATTTAAAAGGCCACTGATATTAGTCACCTTAGATGAGATCATCATACTTCTATAGCTGTTCTTCTTAAAGGTATTTGAGTTTATCTTTTGTGCACATAAACTACACAATGGCACCATCAGGTAATGAGCAGAACTCTATTCCTTCCCCAGTATTGCCTGGGAATTTCAGGGTGCAGTACAGCCTATGCACACCCTGTACATAAGCACACCACAGAGAGAACCCAAACCAGCTCCCCAGCCACTCACTTCTGTGATCTGCCTCAGAACTGGCCTGATGTATTTGTGCATTACTGCAATTAATCTTGTAATTAAAAGGGGATTTGTAAGCCAGTTACGCACAGCAAGTAATGATAATCTAATTTGTGATTCCAACAGCTTTGCAGGATTCCACAGTAATACATTTAGCAGAGGCTGAGTGAGGATGAGGATTGCTTAGCCATTCCAGCACGCTCTAATCCATTCCAGTCAGGAACACACTTGCTCCAACACAGACTGGGGGTGAACATGTGGCAGTGGCTCCCAGCATTACCACTTCCTGCAAGATCTATTCAGTGGTTCTCAACATGGTCAGAGCACTCTGGACCACAACTCAACTTCTCAGCACCAATTCACGCAGTTCTATGCAACCTCTGCTTTCAAGACTAGTTTTTAGGCTCCATCCTATCCACAGATGAGGAAAATGTACTGGGGACAGAACATCAGATCTAAGATAAGTTAGTCTTTAACTGAGGTAGCATCTTAGAGAATTTTCATCTGTTCTACTAGGTAACACCATGACACATGAAGACTTACAGAGAGATCAGTTATTCTGTTCAAATTATCACTTAATACCAGATTTTTGTAATATAAATTCTCGATGGTCAAAGTCTATGAGGCTGAAATGAGCTAGACTCGGCTGTGAAAGCCAACACCCTATCACAACACCCTGTCACAAATCTCCTTTACAGGAGGTGTCATTGACAGAACAGGATCAGATATGAGAAAGTTAAAACAGCTCCTAAGCAACTAAAACCACCTGAGCTGAAAGCACCCACAGAAATATGCAGTAATAGGAGGCCTAAAGCAAGCAGCAGCAATGGTGCAAGCATAAAGGAGACATACTAACTATATGTTGAGCACTTATCCCTATCAAGTCTCCTATACTCTTCACATTTTCATTCTTGTACGAACAAGGATGTTGATGCTTTTGTCCATCACCCATTATTTCAATGGCAGTCAGCAGCAAGTATATGATCTAACTGGTTGAAAGACTTGGACAACTGCATGAACAATTTGGGTAGGCTTGTGCATGTTTGATTATCATGGGCATTAAAGTTATTCCCACCACTTCATCCCAGAGCAACACTCTGCTCTATGTGCCCACCCACAGACAGGAAAGCCCCTGAAATGCGAAAGAGACACTTGATGAAGTACCTTTGTTTTGCAGCTCCATACAGAAAGTTTTAACCTGAGAAAGAAGGAAATGGGAAATCTGAACTTACTCTGTTCGTTCCCTAGAGGCTGCTCCAACATGGCCAGGATGACACTATTATCCAAAACAAAGTAACGGAAGCTGTGCTTGTTTATGGTAGGGAGACGGGAATATTTAATTAACGTGGTTTCATTCACCAAGCTGCAAGGAGAAGCAGGACCACTGGGAGAAGGAAATGCTCCAAGTAGCTGCATAATGCTGCAAGTGAGAAAACAGTTGAGAGTTATGACAGATTAAGTGAACTGTTCCACCCAAGCACAAATTTTCACTCACATTCTTCATCTGTATCTTGACCTAGCAGTTACATTATCAGGGCACATCTGCCCTCACCCATCAGGTTATTTTAAGATAACCAGTACCTTCAGAAAGACATACATGAAAACCTACAAAGAAGGTAGGTTTCTCTGCCTATAGAATGAGCTTTCTTTTTCCTCTGCCTATAGAATGAGCTTCTTTATAACCTGGGTTATAAAGACATGCTTTAAAGCACGAAAATCTGTACCCTTCCATAGCTTCATGTTCATTTTTAAAAGATTATTTCTCCAATCATCCATACTTTAGCCCCCTCATATCAACAAGCAGGACAGACATGGCAGTGCACTAATTACAATTGCCTTTGCTTTCTTCAAGTACGGATTACAGTACCTTAAAACCCTTTAAAGGGTTGGGACCCTAAAAGGTCCAGGATCACATAAGCGTGACTACCACAGATGGTCATCTTCCCTGGAAGAAAACCTCCAGGTGGGGTCCAACAGTGCTTACTTCCTTGGAGCCACAGCCTTAGGAGGCCCCTAGAAGCACCATTTTAGATCATCTGAAGTTGTACATGATCTCACCAACACTATTAGAAATTGAAAATTTCTATGGCAGGAACCAGTAATGAGAGCTGTCCAGAGTTGGACTGAAGTTCATATGATTTAAATCAGGACTTTACCCTTAACACCAGCACGTAGACCAAAAGTAAGTCCATTGATTGCCCTCTCCACACACTTTTCCACTTTACTGTGAAAACAGTTTCATGTCTCTAAATGAAAATAAACACTTTCAGGCACCAATAAGGATTTGTCCATAAGTTCCGAAGAGTAGTTGCTTTTTCTTGGAAATTGCACACTTGTTTTTACTAACAGTAACATTTATAACAGTTGGATTTCAAAGCAGAGCAAAAAAGAAAGCAGCTATTGCCTTTTGCAAAACATATTTATCCTCCCCATCCTCAATCTGTCCTGTCTGCCATCATACTGTTCAGCCCATAACACAGTGCTTTCCAAGTTCTCTGGAGCAAATCCCAATTTTCCTCTCTGTGCTTCCCCAACCCACACATTATCTGTTACTGCATTTCCAGTAGAACCTCTCAAATACATTAAGCAAGCCCAACGCTGTGGGCAGGAAGCCATCCCATCCTGCTCCAGCATACATGTGCTGCATGTGCCATTCCCTGCTGTCACACAGTGTCTATCAGTTTCCTCACCAGAGTGGGGACAGCATATGTTGTCAGGCTGAGGAGAAGAGAAAATGGGAAGACAGGATCACTAAGTTAAGTGAAAGAGAGAGGGAATTGCTGTCTGCAGAGAGGCCTGGCCGAGAACAGAACACCAGGGCTGGAGGAGGATGTGGGTTTTGCTGTACAAGGAGAGAGGAGGCAGGAGGGGAAAACAGTGACCAGAGGGATCTGTTTTCTGTTAACACCTGCAAGGGGAGGGGGGGAGATCTAAGGCAGAGCAGAGTCCTGCCCAAAAGGCAAAGAAAGGGAACTTCTGCCTAACTTCTTAAATGCTCTCGTTACATCAGAGATCACCTGCTGGGAACTCCCTATTAAACACTCTCAGACAAGACGACACTGAACATTAAAGGTGCTCTGACAAATTACATACCATGTTAGTGTAGCTTCAGCAGCATCCTTCACTCGCATGGATGCAGGGTTTGGCTCCTTATCTCCTTTGTACTTGACCTCCTGTTCGCTGTTTTTGGATTTACTCCCTGAAATGCCCAGCTCCACAATCTCCAGTACCTCTTTTAAACAATCCTAAAACACAAGAACAACCGTGAAGCAGAAGCATTTGGATAAACATCTCCAAAACCTCATGGAAATAGTGATATATCATTAAGTAAAAAAACCCACTGCTGGTAGTATGAGCTCTTTATTTAAAGGCAGAAGATTATTCCAACACTGTTAAAATAAGACCACATTTGCTATAGAACTGGTATTTTTTCTGTTTATAGATGTGTACTTGTATTATCTACTCATATTCTAATGGTAAAAAGTGCTCTGAATGAATAAATACATTTACATACCAAATTGCCAAGAGGACTATTATGAATGCAACCAAAAAATCTACACATATTTAAAGAGACAATAAATGCATTTCTGGGACTCTGCAGAAGTTTTAAGTTCTAAGCACATCAAGAATGAACTCATCTGGAAAACTGCAAGAAATCCTTTTCCAAATTTTTCATTTGCCAACATCTTTCGTTAGTAAAATACATCATGGTATCTAATTCACCAAGAGAAGAATAAGAACATTCTAAAAGTACACTGTAAAAGCATCAACAAATCTATTACAGGAGAGGCCAACACTCAGTAGAGCTGCAGCTATGACACAAAAGTGCTGTGCAGAACAAAATCACCTGCTGAAAATATTTGGATTGCTACAACAAAGGTTCAACTCTCATGGCCTGAGCTACAGAATAACAAAGGAAGACTTCTCCTGAACAAATAACTGATTAAAACTGAACACGAGTGGTCAGGCTGTACCACCAGAAACCTGACAGGGTTCTATGTCTTGGCCTTTGTCTTTCCTTATATTCATCGTTGATATAGAATAAAAGGTGAAGAGAAAAATCAAAGTTTTCTAACAGATCAAAATTAACCAGTATTGAGCTGCAAAGACTGGCCACGAAGAACTGCAGCAAGAGTTTACAGAGTAGCAATACAGCAGGTGAAATTCAAAGCAAATGTAAGAGGAGGCACCTGGAAAGCTGCATTTTTAATAATTGCAAACGCAGGGAAAGGTTCTCATCTGACTATCATGACTCAGGAAGGAGCTACTCAGTCTCCAGTACATAGTGCACACAGTATGTAGCACTATCTCCTTATAGTGGTAATTGAAATAAAAAAGACCATAAAGAAATGGAATACAGCATTATGAACCACAACCTGTGCCACCATCCTATCGTAGTCACCTACTGCCACGCCAGTACTCCAAAGCACATTCAGAAAGCATCTTTAAAGTTCTGCTTGTGGGTTTTCAATCTTCTTTTTTTTAAAATATACGTACTTTTGTACATTACAAAATAAACAAAACATAAACATGTTCTATCTAAAAAGATAACAAAATATTACACAATACATACATATCTATTATCTATAAAACCACAGAAAAATCACTAACTTGGCTCTGAAAGGAGACCAGTAATGAAAATGTGCATCCAAATTTTTTCATTTTTTCTTAAGCAGCAAGGCAGAAGGCAATTGAAAACATGCCTCTCATTTCCTGCTCTTCTCAAGCTTCCCAAGCAAATTCCACCTTCCATTGAGCTATGCTTTGCTCAGTTGCTAGAAAATTGGTTTCTTGGTGAAACAAACTCTGATTATCAAAGAATCAAAGCATCAAAGGAATTCTATTAAGCCTAGAAAATGCTTTAGTCAGGTAAGAGCTGAGATACAAGGAGAGTCATGGCTACCTGCAGCTATGGGTTACCCCATTCATTTCTATGTTTCTTTTCTGGTTTTTTTCCAGATTTCTGTTCTTCTCTCTTTTTCCAGTTTCACAAAGCAAGAAGAAAGATTGAGACATTCCTATAACTATAAAGGTAATTTTAAAGCCAAAAACTGTATTGGTGAATAAAGATCAGGAATTAAAGTTCAGAAGTATTTTGCACAGAAACTGTTTTGGAATTCCTAAGAAAGTTAAGCAAACCACACTATTTTAAATTATTGAGGTTGGGCACAAAAGGCATTTCAGATGCAGCACTCAAAATCTATCCACTGGAGACTCTGACCTTCTCATCGAGCATGTCGGGGTGCTCCGTGAGCCAGACACAGAGGCACTGGAAAGCTGCCACGATCATGGAGTGCAGGTCCCGGGAGTGCAGCGGGGCCGGGCGGCTGCACTGGTACACGATGTAGCTGCACACGGAGCTGATCGCACGCTTCCGATCCGAGGGATCGACCACCACCTTCACCTGCACCACACAAGGGCGACAGGGTGAGAATTCCTCCACAAAAATCTTCCAGAGAAAAAACAGTTCTTGAAAACATTTTTAAATGCAGTTTTAAGAAATAGGAATAAACAGCTGAGCTCTTTTTTGATTACAGGTTAAAATTGCAGGTATTTAACAGTGATGGATATTGAAACTAAAAGTAAAGAAATGCTGCACTGAGGTGTGACCACATTGCATGGCTTGGTTTCCAAGATCAGGAATGGTACCAGCGTGGCTTGATAAGAAACCAAATGTAAGCTGAATTTGCAGTATTGAAACTTATTTTCCACACATGACTCTTCAGCTCTAGCAACCCATTCTGTATCTCCAAGAACTCACTCACTGCCAAGTTTCCCTTCCACATTCAGCTTCATTCTGCTCAAGCACCTTTCCCCTAGACATATTCTCATCACAGTAACTTTCACCACTGGAAAAAGGAACAAAAAAGCCATCCTCCGACAAGCACAATGACAAAAACCCCATAACCTCTTCCCCAAAACTCACTGCAAACACCCCTCTCTGCTCCTCTCCCAGCTCAGGGCTGCAGAAAGCAAGGCTCCAGACCAGAAGGTCAGGAAACAGCACAATGTGCCATGAGGATCTGCACTGTAGGGCTAAAGAACTGAATTTCTCTTCTCTCTTATTCACAGCCTGTGACTCAGCATAGGAACAGATGGATTTTTCTACTCTGTAGCATCTGACCATGCTCTGTAAAGCTTTGCTTATTCAGGTGTACCCTTATCCAAGCAGGAAGGTGGATGGGCTTGCTGGTGCCAGCACTGAAGCCTGGCAGCTGTACTCCACAAATGGGAATGACAATTCAGAGCCCCAGGATTTAGGTAGAACATCCTTCAGAAGCCCAAGATCTACAGCAGAGTCCCCTAAAGGTGAGCTTATGAAAGGGAGGTTTGTGAACCAGCAGGAAACAAGACTTTTGACTTTTCCAAGTCCCACTAATAACCTAGTGCTGAACAGACACAAGACAGGGCAGCCCCTACCTGAGAAAGGCTTTGGGACCTGTCACCTCCAAAGACACAAGCAGAACAGGTCCCCACTGCAGTTCTGCAGGAAGAAGTGATCTCTCTTTTCCCCACTTTGTTTTAAAGGGGAAAGATATTCCAGGGCAAGAATTACTTCAGTTGCATGAGAATTATACAAAGACTACAATATTTAGTATTAACCTGGGGATACATTTCAAAAGATAATATATTTCCACATACCCATAACCCTGCAAGAAAAAAAAACCAAACCAAACCAAGAAAACCCTGGTTTAACCACACAAGCTGCAGGAATCCCTGGTTCTGTATGGTGCTCTATAAGACCTAATAATACACATTAATTCATTTCAGAACACTTTCAAATACATTCATCAGTTCATGCTACTGCAATAGTGAATGAACACCCAGTCCAATATGGCTCAGTGCTGACTTTGTGCTCTAAAAACTGCCTGAGACATACATTGAAAGACATCTGTTGAGTTCTTGAGGGATTATGATGAGAAATGCTGAATTGTCACACCAGGTTATCGTGGCTGCTCTAAGTACACCGGACTTTTGCTTAACAAGGCCATGAAGTCCAGCCTGGGCACAAGAGCTCTCAGGCAGAAAGGGGCACTTTGCATCTCAACAACTCGTCTCCCCCACCTAGTAGCTTTAGTTGTTATTTGTGTTGAATGAAGGAACTGCGTGCAGATAAAGCTCTGAAGAAGGCAACACTTCCTATTAGCGATACACTATGTTTTGTCAAGCTCTAAAAACTATTTCCAGGATGAGAAGAAGGGGAAAAGTGGTACAACAGAAGTTTCAGCCAAAAGGCATTCCCAGGCCATGCATCCTTTGAGCCACAGTGCGTTTACACCGGGAGAAAATTACCTACAACAGCAGCGCTGTTTCTTTTTCATTTCCAAACAGAAGAGTTGCTGACAAACTCAGCCACAGAAATATGTTTTGTGGCATGACTTTCACCCAGGCAGGACCACAGCCACCCTGTGAGAAGGGGCCAGAGCACGCCACGCTGCATGTCTCACCTTTGCCAGTCCAGAGAGCAGCTCCAGGGCAGCCAGAGAGATACTCATGTCCTGCCTCCACTGGGAGTTGAGCCTTTGGGTTACCAGGTGGATGCTGCGGATCAGCAATCCAGCAGCTGTATCTGTATGAAGAGCTAGGATATAACCCCAAAACCACACACCACAGGGAGGGAAAATAACTAAGCATTAGTGACAATAAGCAAAGCAGAGGCACAAGGCAAAGCAGCCACAATACAGACATAAAATAAACCCTAACCATCTCAAAACTGGGTTGGTGACTTTTGCACAGGCTAACTCCCTCACGTACTCTCCAGGCATTATACAAATCCATTCAGACTAGCTAGCTCAATTTAATTTTTTAAAAAGACATTTTGAATAATCCCAGCAGCAGAACAACCAGCTTCAGGTTTCGCTATTGTACTTAAATTGTCTGTCATGTCATGTCTTTTAGTCTCTGACAAATACAGGCATTGGTAATGTATATGAAACATTAGTAGTTGTATTGAGGAACTAAGGAGCACATGTAATTTCAGATACCTGTGTCAGAAGTAAACCATTCTTTCCATACCTAATGTTTATCAAAAGCTGCACTAGATTAACAGATGTAGATAATGAAAGAATCAGTGCTAGAGAAAGAAACAATTACTTTTAACCTTTCATTTCCTTGAACCTTTAATTCCAAATTAAAAACAGAAAATGTTTTAAGTATAAGTTGTTCTTACTTCAAAATACTAGGAAACATAAATACTATCTGTATTTCTTAAAATTGAAGTATGCAAATTAATGTCAGAAATAAAAAACTGCTCAATGACTAGTTACAAAGAGACATGAGAACTATGATGGATAAGGCATATCCTTCCCAAAATTTAAATTACCTTATTTAACACTCAAGAACTAAGTCCAATGTCACACCAGGAAAAGATTCAAGAATCTACTATGGCTAAACAGTAACAACAGACCATCTTGTTTTCAATTTTCTCTTGTTTCAAGCATCCAGTTGAAACGTAAATCCTTTTCATAAGCTCCTTACAATCTTACCTTCTGTGCACAGGAAATTTAAAAAATCCAATAAAATGAATATACTACAAAAATATATTTCAAGTTACATCATGGTATGAAGACTCAGTAATTCAAATATTTAGAAGATTTTTTAAATCTTACAAATGAATATTTTTACAAGCACTTGTCAATGAAAACCCACATAAAATAAACACACAATTTAAATGGTGTGCAGAAAACTAGCACTTTGATAATTTCAAACAAGCAAATCCTGTAGGGAAAGCACCAACATGTTTATATGAATCCCTAGAATATACTGAAGCCTTTCCTGATAATCTCCCTCCTCTTACTATTTACAGAACTAGATAAAAAAACACCACCAAACATTTTTTGTTGGTGATGACAGAATTGTCAGTCTTGGCTGCAATATAATAAAGGTGATTTGTTCTCACATTTAATTGGCCAACATCAGTTAAACTGAAGACCACAGGAGCAAATGAAATTGCAGGATTGTGACAGTCAGCCAGATTACCACACACAGATTTAGAACATGGATTTTACTACAGAGAGTCAAAAATGGACAGTATAAGACACAGAAAACTAAAGTTAATTACTAAATTCTATTGTTATAACAAAGACATATCACAAGCATTCTGCTTACTTGCTCTATAAAAGCCAGAGTCCCTGAAATGTTCTTTAAATGTGGTTTAAGAAAAGGTGCTGCAGAGGTCAGGAGAGCATTTGGAATGCTATCAAACGAATGAAGCAATTAATTTACACTTGGTGTACATATATCCCATTCCTGTTGGCAGAAACTAAGTGTCTTGAAAACATAAGTTAAAGTAAAGTCTGCAAACACCTTTTTCATAAACTTTTACATTCTGATTTTGAAAATGTTAAGAGTCCTTTAGAAGGGTTAAGACAACCACTGGAAGGGCACATGTAAGTGCAGACTTGCAGCACACAGCTGGACTATCCCCCCTGGCTTCAAACACCTGGGCACATTAATGTTTTAGCCAGAACTAGAACAGAAAAACCCAGAAAACATCAACCTGGCATACCATGACAGTTTTCCAAAGAGCTATCCTTACCATAATCCCTCAGGAGGGCCTGTGCTGGCCGCTCACTGTCAGGTGTCGTGGGCTCTGTGCTGCCACCGCTTGCAGTGCTAATGCCACTGTTAGTACGACTGTGGCTCTTGAAGAGGTTGTTTTCACCACCATTCTGCAAAGTGAAAGGCAGTTTCGAGAGATGAGACAATTTCTGAGTTCCCCATGCTCTCAGATACAAAAGACCAAACCTCAAGATGCTACCTGAGCCCCTTTCCATAGCAGGTAAAGTGAGGAATGCATTCTTTCTGAAGAAATAACTTCATAAACAAAAAATACTCACCGTTTCCATCTGACAGCCAATGGCTTCTAGCAGCGCTGAATCCTGAACAATATTTAACATTGCACCTGCAGAATCAGATAGAAGAAGGTAACTATGGACTACAGTAGAATTCGCTACTAAAACTTACCAAGCAGCACAGAAGGTCTAACATAGAGACTTGCAATCCTGTTTTATAAAAGCTCTTATTAAAACACAGGACTTGCTTCAGGCTTAGCCATTTGAAGCAGATGAAAGTTGAGACACAGAATGCTTTCAGCTATGTTAAAAATGCTTTGAACAGAATGCTTTCAGCTATGTTAAAAATGCTTTGAACATAGTCTAGAAAAGACTGAGAGGAGATCTCATTACATATCAGTATCTCAAGGGTGGATGTCCAGAAGATGGTGCCAGACTGTTTAGTGGTATCCAGCAACAGGACAACAAGTAATGCACAAACTAAAATAGAAGAAGTTCCATCTCAACACGAGGAAAAACTTCTTTCCATGGAGGGTGGCAGAGCACTGGAACAGGCTGCCCAGGGAGGTCAGGGACTCTCCCTCTCTGAGGACATTCAAAACCCACCTGGACAGGTTCCTGCGTCACCTGCTCCTGGTGACTCTGCCTTGACAGGGAGTTGGACTGGATAATCTGCAGAGGTCTCCTCCAGTCCCAACTGTTCTGTGATAGGTCTGTCAAATTCCTCAGTTTGGAAGGATTTTGACTTCACAGAAGGGCTGGAGTGTTTCCTTGTCTCATACCAGATTGTGCTCATTTAAAAACTCAGGTTACATTTAAAGATATCAGAAGACCAGCTCGTAATCTGAAGTGGGATACACTGAAATTCTCTCTGCCTGAAAGTTCTCCCCAGCCTCTCACTTTCCATGCTCTAATTTCCATCAGTGCCCAAAATATTGTATTTAAAAAGCTGAAACTCTTAACTGCAGGGATCACCAACCCCACTGCATCCAAACTAGCCAGGACAGAGTTCTCTCTTCAACCTCAGGAAAGATTTAACTCATTTAAATCAAAACTGCTGATGTGTCTTAGCTAAACTAGGGTGAACAGCCTGTACCTGCTTGGCAGCATCACCCCCAAATGATGAAGGAAGAAGCAATAAGGACATGGACCTGAAACTGGCTGACACTGACACATTTGGTGACATCAGTTTTAATTTTCTGCCTCCTTCCCCGTCTCATCCATCAATGAACATTTAGGAAAACACAACTTACTCTACGAAGGGAAACAATAGGACAAGGGGGAATGTTTTCACACAGAGAGGGCAAGGTGAGGTGGGATGGTGGGAAGAAATTCTTCCCTGTGAGGGTGGGAAGGCCCTGGCACAGGTTGCCCAGAGAAGCTGTGGCTGCTCCATCCCTGGAAGGGTCCAAGCCCATGCTGGACAGGCCTTGGAGCAACCTGGGGTAGTGGAAGATGTCTCCATCCAGGGAATGGGGGTGGAATGCATGGTGGAATAGCAGGGTGGAATGACATGAGCTTTAAGGTCCCTTCCAACCCAAACCACTCCATGATTCTATGAAATGCGCCACTCTCTGCCAAACATTTATTGGCAGATGGAAACAAACCCTGGTTTTGTTGAGAAGCTGGTGGCACATGTGAGAATTTCTGGCTAAGCTGGAGATTCATGAATCCCGTCCAGCTACAGCCAGCAGGAGATAACTTCACATAAGGAAACAGGAGCTTAAGAGGAGGAATACAGGGCAGGTGAACAGGCAGGGACTAGCATGGGAATAATACTTCCCAGCAGAAAAGCCATTCAAGGCAGAGCACCCACCCAGCTGGCTGCAGACCAACTCAGTGTGGAGGGGCATGGGACCACATGGGTGGGATTTAACAGAGCATCACCCTGCGGTACCAGACACAGTGCTGGAGGTGGGACAATCGTCTGTGCACCAATGCTCTGAGGGTCTCACTTGGAAACCACAGATATCTTCATCCATTCTCCAGCACTGGGTGCAAATTATTCTTTCAAATTACTCCCCTCTAGTCTTCTGCAAGAAAAGGAACTACTTAAACTATTGCAAGGTAACCTTCCAAAAGCCTTTGCAGACTTGGATTTGCTTCCCTTCCCTTAACTACTGTCCTGGGGTGACTGTATGATACTGTATTCCCCATCATCTGCCCTAGGCCAGACATGAATCCTGTGCCCTTCTGTGTCTTTAAGCTGGGTCTGAGAGAAAGGGAAAAAAAAAAACCAAGTGGTTTTGTGCTCAAGGACACAGATACACACTCCCCTGCGTTCCTGGCTGCTACAGAGCAGAAGAAAGCACCTTCCTGCTTTTCCCACATCTTGGCTCCTTTTCTCAGGAGAGAGATGGAGAGTTAAACTCCTTTGCTTTGACGCTAGTCTGATAGATGAGGCAAGAGAGTTTTTCCCTGGGACTTTGGCTTCTTCTTCCTCTTCTCTTCTGGACTGTTCAGCAACACCAGAACGTACTGGGAGGTCCTACACATCAGCCCCGAGGGGGTCCCCACCGAACCCCAGCTCTGGAGAGGAGAAAGCCACACCCAAAAAGGATTCTGAAATCTACCCAGGTTCTCTCCACAGCAAGAGGTTTTATTATTTAGCATTATTCTTTTTTTTCCCCATGCCTGCATGCACTTTACTTGTTAAATAAATAGTTTTTTTCCTTTTTCACTTTTACTCCGAGGAATTTCCTCCTGAAACTGGTGGGGGAGGGGTGGCTGTAACCTGCTATCAGAGGACGTTCACTTCGGATGTTCCTCCAAATTTGTCTCAAACCAGGACAACTACACATCATTTTCTTGCCCTCCTCTGTTAACCAGATAAACTCTCTGCCTCCCAGAAAAAGGCAGACACCTCTCACACACCACAAGACTGTGGCCTTTTTAAACATACAAAAGGAAAGTGGTAAGGGCAAGAACACCATTATGTTGAAAAAAGCACTTCTAAAGAGAGAAGAATAAGGGGGGACAAGGGAGAATAATAGGCACATACATTTTTACTTATCTGAAAACATACTTGACTTTTCAGATTATGCACTATCCAAGTTTTCATCTTCTGCTTCCTTTCTGAGTATTCAGCATAATGTTAATCCACTCATTACCTCAAAGAACAGTTTTCCAAACTGTGCATAGTGCAGCTCCAAACTCTATTCGAAAACCTTCGGGTTTTGTCTGAGGATTTACACACTGCTAAACAAATGCCATCTGTATTTTGCCTATGCTGGACCACCAGTCACCAGTATTTCAATATGTTTCTTAGGCTTAACCGTGCCAAAACCTAAGGTTTTCTCCGAAATCCTTTAGTCAGGAATCCTTCCCAGAATCATGACATTTTTACCTACTTCCATTTCTAGTTAAGACTGATTCTCTGTGCTAGAATGTGCTTTACTTTTGCCTCTACTTTTCAAGTACTACTCCACATAAAAGGAGGAAGATTAACAAAAATGTGACTTTTTAAGATGTTTTCATAGTATGAGGGAGGTTACATATATGACAACCTGCCAGGAATTTAAACCTTCTTCTTGCAAAGCAACACATCACTAACAACCCACATTATCCCAGGACAGATTAATTGAGACACTTCTATAATACAGTTAATAAATAAAAAAGCTGAAATAACCTAGTATCATTTGAGTATTGTTGGGATCAGTTTCCGTTTGCAAAGCTCCTATAAGGATATTCACAAGCCTCAGCTTCAAGGACAGGAATGTTACTGGCTTATCATACGTTGAGCTGTCATCATTGCTGAATTTCCCTTCCAGGACAACCTGAAGAAAAAAATACACTTATTTCAGTATCAATTAAAGATCACATCAGTAGGGTCTCAAAAGTCAACATTCACAGCACACACTGCTACCGACACCTTGTAATATGGTTGTACTGTTCCAGGTTCACTGGAAGAGTGCCAGCACTAAAGAAAACACCCAATACAACCCACAACCCATCCAAACCCCACTCCCAGGGAAAAGAAAAATGGAAATGCAAAACATAGTGATAAATGTACTACCTCAGACTTTATTGTTCCAAAATGATGAGGGAGAGGCAACAGAGATAGCAAGATGTTAATGGAAGCTCTTCTTAGCTCTGTGGGGTTTACATAGATTTTAAACTTTGAGAGTTCTCTGCAAGTCAAAGCATCAGACAGTTAATCAACTTTTCACAAGAATCTGGAGCTGAATGTAACTAAGTTAAAATTAAATATACACCCACCCAATAGGCTTAAGTAATTTGCAGTATGCAATGTAGCTGTTTCTTTCTAAGAGCTACATTAGAAGAAGCAGTGGCTCAGATTTAAGTCCAGGAGATAAATAATGCTTTATGTCTAAATGCCTAACATCAAAATGAAATATGGTACCAAGACATAACACATACACTGAAGAAGGCATGCAGAGAGTACTATTAAGTGCCTAACTTAGCAAAACATCCAGAAATCTATAAAGCTCTGATAAGAGCCTACTCCAATTTAATCAGTCTAAATTATCAATTTTTCCATTTAATGATGTATGGGATTACTTATTTATTGAATACACTGCAACAACAGCCACTAACGAATATCTTGTGAAAGTTTACTTTAAAATCAATAGGCTTTCAATATATTTTTGATATATTTCAATATATTTTCCTATTCTTAAAGGCACTGCTTTGCATCAATGAATATGCAGCTAACAACTCATACTTCATTTAAAATAAGCACTATCATTGCTTTGAAGAAATTTTGCATTAAATAAAACTGAAAATTTGAGCTTACACAGTGTTGCTATTATCACCATCAAATACACACACACTGTGGACCCCACATCAGAGAATTCCTCTGGTGAGACTACTCAGGAATGACAGAAGACAAACACCTCCCAACATCTCTGATGATGTTTATATGGATATTGCAATTTACCTGTCAGGTAAAATAGTTTCCAGAGCCGAAATGAAGTAGGGAACCACAACATCAATGCCTTTCAGGTCACAGCAGAACAGAGGAGGGGAGTTTAGAATAACACTGGCAAGAACCGGGTGGCAAACGAAATCTGCTATCTGCAAACCCTGAATTAAAAGCATGTAAAATCTGACAAAGAAAGATAAGATTAAATTATTTGCACATAAAAAGCATCAGAATCCCATATGAAAAAGAATGTGCAGCCACTATTTGATCTTGTCTATATAAAATAGAGTAAGTTTCAAAATCAGAGCTAGGAAATGTTGATATGAGTCTTCCCCTACATTACTTGAGCACAGGCAAGCACACCTGACCAGCTTAATAAACCCTCACAAATGACAGGTATTTCACATGAAAAACCAGTGCAGCACAGTTTTACTGAAATCTTTGACTTGTTGCAACACCCAGACTGGGAGCTGAGCAAGCACAACCAGCTGGTTACTAACAGTGCTTGAATCACCTGCTCTCCACTACACCCTTCCCATCTAAGGGTGGGAGCAAGACCTTGATTTTAACTCCTCAACATGAGGAAAAAATACTGTGAAATCTCGGGGGAGGCAGTGGACAGGACAATGGACAGAATATCAGGACAAGACACACTGATCAGCAATTTGGAAAATGAGACCAAACATAACCATCATAACCACTTCAAATGAAAAAGCAATGACAGAAACCCAGCTGCCCATCATCCTAGAGCAGTTAGTTTCTTTTGCAGATTCTTGATAGAGAACATGTATGCCCTCTCAGTTGTTTCAAAAGTCTTGCAGACACAGAGGAATCTCACTGACTGGCCAAGAGAAATATGATCTATCTATACAAAAAATACTACAACATCCAAGAAATAAAATTGTTCAGTCTTCTGGGAAGCTTTGATGCCATCTGAGACAAATGTACCTGAACAGTTTGACAGAATCATGATTTAAAATTCTCTGCCACTAGCATTTGCTGTTTTACATAACAAAAATCTGTGAAAAAGGTATACTATGACAGGCAAAACTGCCTCATTTTCTCAGAAATAATACTGAACACAGAGGTAGTTGTGTTCAGAAACACAACTGTTTCAAATAATGGGATATTACTGCATTCCAATACTCAGAGAGTGAAAAAAAAAAGCAACTACAAAAAACCAAACCCGATGATGTGGTATTTGACAAGAACCTTTGTGGTCTAATAAAATGTACAAAGTCTTATGCCTGCACATGTATTTTTTCCAACTGAACAGTACTCAGTGACAAACTAAACAAAAATAATAATACAGGAGGCAAGAAAGCGTCAAAGAAAATGTTCCTCCCAGCTGAAGGCACTTAAGGTTCTCCCCTTTAACTGGAACTTGAAGAAAACCCAGTGGAAAGCAGCATCATGAAAACGTGAGAGGAAAACAGTGCTGGCCTTAGCCAGGAATCCCACCTCCAGCCTCTGAAGGGCCAGCTAGGTGCTTTTAAACTGGCAACACAGGATTCAGACAGCGACTGAATGCTATTCACTGGGAATTAGTCTGCATCATAAAGTTACACCAATAAAGCAACTGGAAGATAGGTTAGTACCGGGATAGGTAAGCTGGTAATATTTCCTCCCCAGTCTTCTTGCTACAAAATATCCTACACAGTGTCCCACACGCCTCTGCCCTTCCCGCTTCATAGTTGTCTGGGAATTCACTTGCATCGAACATGGGGTTGGAAGCCATAGTGTCTGTGGACATTTGGGATCCTTTCCGGCGGAACTCCACACTAGCCTGGGTCGCTATAGCTGGGAAGAGAAAAAACAGCGTTTCAGTGTGCGTGTTAATGTACAGAATAGGCTCATGGGATCCTGGACACAAAGATCAAGTCCAATTTAGTAGTTAACATGAAGCTATTAGTTCATTGTATTTGAGCCAGTGCCTCTGTTTAGGAAGTATTTGTGGGTGTACCTAACTTGTTTTCTTCATAAGGATGACAACAACTGACCTTCATATCCTAGCGACTGTCCCAAACTTGCTGGGAAGAGTGCACTTATATCCAATACTAGCTTCCTATCCTCTCTGAAGGGCAAGGATCTCCCTCACCTAGTTCTTGTCCCCACAAAAATGAAGTGCCACCTTCCCTTGCTCCCCTAAAAAACAAAAAAAAATTCAACGGTGCCATTACTATTGACCTCCAAGGAAGTGCTTTACTTCCAGCTGGCCAACTCATCTCATGCTGCCCTGAACACCAAGTGGCTTTGATCCAGTTTTGTTGTACAAACACCCTTACTAAAAAAATAATCAAAAAAATTTAAGGCCTCACATGAGAAAGAAGGTTGTGGAATCCCATTCTCCTAATTTGGTCCCTCTCTCCTCACATGATCACTGAAACTGCCAATTAATAATAGAGCCTCTAGACTGCAGCTAACTGTGGGCTGGCCGTCTCCCGCTCCCTATCCTACAACAGCTCTACAACCCTCTCGGAGCCCACTGTGACCTAACCTGGTTCTGCCCAGCTCTGTGCTCTCTCCCTGCAGACCAGTTCTGCCAGTCCACACCACTCCAATCCATGTCTTTCTAGAGAGATTTCTTGTCTCCCTTTCACACATCAGCATTGTGTAGATACGAGACCACTCATTCTGTTGGCTCCATCCTTTCTTCCAGGATAGTTACCAAAACAAAATATATACTGCACTCAATGTGATTTTTTTCCAATTTTTTTTCTCTTCCTTGGACAGCTTCACTCTAGGATTACTAACATCATAAAGAGTGTGCTCTTGTTAGTGCAGACAATGTGTGCTCCTGACAGAATCACACCTATGTGTTTCTACCAGCAAAAGAGAACTTCTTCTCTCTCAGCTCAGGGACACTGGAGAACAACAGGTTCACAGTCAGCCTTGCAAACAAAGGCATGTTAACACTCAAGCAGTTGGAATACCTGATAATTTACAGATAGAGTGCTTTTTTGTTTTGTTTTAAAGGAAATGTCTTAATGACAAATGCCTACTCCTAATTTTTTGTCCTCAAATTTATCATTTAACCTACATTTACCTTACAAATTTTCATTGACGTTAAGTAGCAAATAAGTACAAATCTTTATGCATCTTCCCATGAGCCATTTTTTATCCTAAATAAGCTATCCAGCAATATACTGTAGTTGGAAAAAAACACTACATGCACAAAGCATACAAATCAAACACTAGGTCTGTAAAATAAGCTTTAAGTAAAAAAAACATGGTTAGTGCAAAGTCCTGAAATTTATGACATGATCACAGACTAAAGTACAGAAAAGATGGGACTGATTCAGGCAGATTAATTGCTTTTGCCAACAATCCTCCCCATTCAAAAACACACACAAAAGAAATTACTTGTCTTTTTCAAGTAAAAGTGCAAAAGCTACAAGAGACAATGAGAATGAGTTTACAAATAAAATATGGGATTATGAAAAAAGAAAAGCATGACCGCAATTAAGGAAAAGCTACTGGTTCCTACTTACAAGATTTATAAGAAAGAAGAATTTGGATAAAAGATGCTGCAAGATAATAGAAATAAAATGGAAACAAATCAAAGGACAGCAGTAGTTATAAAATACTTTTAAGATGGTGAAATTGTAATATAAGTTAAGAAGCTTTTAGCTTTTTAAAAAATTGATTAAAAGCTTTATGATACAGCAAGCTTGTTAAACACATAGGAAATTGGCATACAGGTCCAAAATTATGGTTTTGGAAGTACCATGCAAAACAATGAACAAAAAGTTACAAAATACGACTAAGATTTAGAGCTGTTCATATCAACATGTATCAGTTCTTTAACAGAATGTATTAACCCTTGTCAGCTCACAGACCTGTCCCCATGTCCCAGTGCACATGGAACACACACCAGGCCATCCTAAGGCTCCTCTGAATTGAGGTACATCCTGCAGGGGGAAAGTTACTTACCTGCAATCTCCTCACAGCAGTACTCCTGCTTCCAAACCAGGAGTTCCCAACAGTATTACAGCTCCCATTTCCCTAAGCCAAGTTGCTAACAACCAGATTATCTGAGCATGCCTCCCCTGACCACCAGCTCCATTAACAATCTTCCAAAGCAGAAACAAAAGGTAGAACACTCCCAGAAACATTAAACATCTCAAACAACATCCAGAGAAAGAAGAGAGTTAGAACTCCAGCAGACAGGTACTACCCACCACCTGGGGAGAGCTAGTTCTTTGAACAGGCAGGGTCAGACCTGTAACCAAGCCCCTCAGCAGCACTCACAATGTCCCCAGTCAAGGCTGCTTAGAATTTGCTCCTAGAGCCTCAGTAACATTCTATGGGACATTAATGACAGTAGGGCCAGAAGAGGTGAGGGTAATGATATACCCCAAGGCTCACCCACTGCCAACAGCCCCTGGGCGATACCAGCAAGTCCCTGAGGTGACTCCTTCAGCTTCTATAAACTGCAGAGCTGGCATCCTTTAGGTACAAGGATTGAGAATGAATCCATCAGACTGGAAGATTCAGTTGCTGAAATGCTGGCACAAGGTACTGGTGAACCTCTCCCCATTCTCAAAGGCTGAGGACAGTAGGTAGCAGTAGAATGTAGTAGGTAGTAGTAGTAGAGCCAAGCTTGTCTGAAACACATCCTGCCACTGAACCTACCCTGGCACAGACTCACACACACCCAAGCTGTCATTCTTGGGTTAACCTCATACAGGCTCCGTAGCCAAATTCTTATGAAGGTGTTATCTATCATAGGGATCTATTTATCCTACACTATCATAATAGCTACATAAATACCACACACCCATCTAATTTTAACGACTACGCCAGCAGGATCCAGCTGCTTTCAAACCACCTATGGATATTCCAACAGGCCATTTTTACTCTCACCACAACACAGTGATGTTTATCAGCTGCCCACCCCAAAGCTTCACCATCAAAGTCTGGGTGAAGAAACTAAAACCTGATAAGGACACTCAAGGCCCAAAAGCATCATGCTAATGATGGCATGATCGTTGCTCTGCTTCAGAATCTAAACAATGACACAGGACTACCCTGAAGGACAGGGCTCAAAGAGCAAACGGGACAACTGCTTTCCAGGTGATAACCATCACCAGCAGCCAACTGTAAGACAGACAAAACCAGAACAACCACAAATGTGGAACACCTACAGTTTTCCAGTCAAGGGTTGGTACAAGAAGTTCACCCATGCAATGACAGGAAATTGAAAAACCATGAGGCAGCAGTTAAACTAACAGAACCAGGAGAGTTGAGGCTGAAGGGTCCTCTGGAGATAGTCAGTCCTCCCCAGCAAAGCAGGGTCAAGTAGAGCAAATTCAGTTACCCTTCTACCCATTTAGACAGTTTTTCATCTCAAGACCTACAAAAAGCTGGACATTTTTTCCACCCATCATTTTTCATTACTTCCTTTCTGGAGGTTAAAGAGTTCCAGAGGTAAAACGTGAGATCCTGGGACAAGGAAGAAAGGAAGGGTAGAGGGGTACTCATTCACATCAGCCTCGATCAGTGCTCTTTATTTCCTAGAGCTCATCAAAAAGGTGCACTGTAAGATGGGAGAAGGACAATGTGCTTGGCCATGCGTGTCAGCAGGATCTGTTTAAAAGAATCAAACTAAATTCTGAACTAGAGCCTGAGACCATGTCTCATCCACAGGTCACCTGCACTGAGCTCATGAATCTCTCTTTGGTAATCACAGCATAGGGATTCTCACTGAGGCTGTGCCACGCGACAGGAACACACACTAGAAAATGCAGCATTCCAGAGGTGTCCCAGGGCACAGGGGTCTCTACAGGACCAAGGAGCAAGTTGTAATACTTTTGCAAAGTGGTCCTCAGTCCTCCAGACAGCAGAGAAACAAAGAAGCTGTATCAGACAGTCAAAAGAGAAGGAATTCTTAACTGAACGGCATTGAAGTAAAGCAAACATTAGATGGGTTTAAGCCGCTACGATCTTACACAGCTGCAGTTCCAGACCTAAAGAAATATTGTGTGTGTGGGCCAGTGGAAGACATGACTACATGGCAAAGCTGATTTTAAGTGCAGACACTTCCCAATCAAAACATTTAAAGCACCCATAAAAACAATAGTGCTCCTTGAAGCTAATGCTAAGATTATCGACAGCAGAGTCAAACATGGTAAGAATACTCCAGCTAGCGGCTGAAGTGTCATGGCTACAAAGGATAGCAGATGGACCATGACATACAGGAACAGCCAAACTGCAGCTGTAAAGCATCAGATTTATTTTGGACATCTTTCCTGAGGGTACGGACTGTGGGAGCTAGCCGTTCCTTCTCTGCTGGCCCTCCTCCTTCAAGCCACATCTACACTGGGCAACAGCAGTAGGTGGATGGGCACAATGTGCAGATCTGATTGCTATTGATGGGCCTCACTTCTGTGACGGGGGGCCCTAATACAGAACCCTCCTGGCCCACCTCGTCAACCAGCATAGCACTTCCTGCCTTATGCTGTTCGAAGAGGAAAAGATTTGGAGGCATCAGGCATCACAGGTCAGATTCCCAGAATAAAAACTTTCAATTTGGACTTAAAGCTCATTCAAAAGACACTGATGCTTCAAGTCAGCAGAAACTCCAGGGGGCTGGCCCTTTACATGTCTTGCTTATTTTCCCACCTTAAGCAGAGGCTGAGCAAAAGGATAAATCAGGCAATCAGAGTTTGGGGCCTCTCTACAGTGTCTCAGCAGTAGGGGTCCGTCCTCAGTTCTCCCTCCTTCAGCCAGCCCACCATGGCACTACAGTGACCAGTGACCTTACACAGCAGTACCAACACCCAAATTTCTTTAAGTTAATTCTGTCTTCCAAATGGCTAAAAAAAGCAGGACGTGACCCAGCCAGGTTCCTGGGAGTCCACCAACATCATTGTCTCAGAACCACTGCTGCTAATACACAGCAGATTGTGTGATGTGCAAAGACTGGTCTCACTATGGACAGCTCAGAAGAGCATAGAGGAGGAACAGAATTAACTCAATTCCAAACAGCTGTCTAGTTTTCAGAAAGCCAGTAAATCCCTCTGCAAGGCTAGTAACACAACAATTTTCTGATTGCTGTTAGGTGATTTAAGACATTGCATACATGAATAGAAGGCCCTGGAACCCCTTCAAGAAAGTTAAACCTTTTGATTTTGGATGACTGTGTACTTCTGCCAGCATCACAACACCTCTGTTTACAGCTGACACTATTGCATAAGCACCATCTCAGCTGACATCCTTCCTTTACAGGTTCAGCACTTCATTAAAATTGCTCAAGAAACAGGTTATGTCAAAACTTAAATGATTTAATCAATCTGAAAAGTACTAAATGTAGTAATACATTAAATGCATATGCAACTGAACACACCCTCAAAGGATGCCTTACTCCTTCCTAAGCCCAGCTGTATCCCTAGTCAGGAGTCACAGGCCTTTTACAGAGAGATTCCAAACTCCTACCACAGAAATCCACACGAACACTTTCAAAAGTCATGTGCTACATACCTAAAAATACCTTTAGAAGATCCCAAATCCTAAGCTTTCACACAGGAATTTGACACAATAAACAAGGAGGACCACCAGCTTAACTGCTGCTGTCAAGTCCCACTATCCATCCAACTTGCTACAACAAATGTCTTTCCCCTGTTTTTCTTAGGCCAGTGAGTTACTGACAGATTGACTGATAGATCTCTTGGAAAAGTTAAGCAGACATTCAAAATACACCACTCTCCAAAACCAAGGAGAAGTACCACTTCGTGCATTATGTGGCGTGATGTAGGACAATTTTTCAAATATTAAAGAGTCGATATAAATAGTTGCTATTAATCATAGATACTCAAGCAGATTTCAAATTAGGAAGTGGAGTCTTACCATATGATTTCCTTCCCTTAATAGCATTTTCCCCAGTATCATAATTGGAAGTGCCATGCTTGTTAGAGCAAGGGAGTATTTAATAGGAAAGACTGGGGTTTTTTTAAACTTTGAAATCCCCAAACACCTGCTCAGATAATAGCAGATGCTGGCTCAGCTCAAGGGGTTACCTACAACAGAGCACTTCAGATTTTACATTTTTAGATTATGCATGTGTTTATCTTGCAGGTAGGAAATGTCAATAAAACAAGGAAAAAAAAGAGTACATATATTTTTTGTAATATTTACCAGTCATGCTGCTGTCTCTGTTTATTCCATTATGAAGTTTACAGTGAACAAATGCTGCATCAAATAACCATGATCCAAAGAGGTTCAAGATGCTGTTAACCTTTGGCCTGCGAGGAGCTGGAAGTGGCCGAGGCTCAGAGCTTGTCTGGTTTGGGCTAGAGAGTGGAGAAGTAGAGGAGGGTTGGTGCTGCACTTTTGAAGCATGTGCAGTAGTTACCTGTTTGAACAGAAGAACAGATCAGCTCCTACAATCAAGGAAATTACTTCCTCTAACTGAGGAAACAATCCAAAGGGTCAGCTACTCAAATACAGAGTATGAAATCTTACAGTGCTGGTTTTCATCGTTGCTTTGTTCACAGTCACTGCCCGATGCCTCCGGTTGTGGGGTGGAGTGGTGTTGGTAGCAGTGTTCTGGGGCATGCTCAGCCTGTTCACTGGCGTGGGTGGTGCGCTGTCCGACCGGGGTCGGGAAATGCCTGTTAAGGCCAGGAATAAAGCAGGCTTTCAGCAAGAATTCCATAGGCTCACACATAGCAGGCCATTAGCAAGCATAGAAGCCTTTGGTCAAAAGCCATGCTTCCCCCAGCTCCCCAAAACAGCAGTAGAAAGAAAAACACCTCTCCCTATTTTACTATTAGCAGAAATAAATGCATAACCAAATGAAAACAGTAATTACATCAAATAAACAATTGATTAAAAAACACCAAAGGACCCCACACCTTAAGGCTGTGGGAAATGACAGATAGGAGGAACCAGTCTAGAAGCAGGCAGAGAGAAAGGAGCAAGGCTCACTTGCCAAAGACAATTTCACTTCTGCCAAAATTCAGATGCCTCTCGCCTTCGCCTTTCTTTCCCAATCATAACTCCTACACCTTTTTCTGAGACATCTCTAAGATGTCTGGCCCTTAAAGCCACCTTAGCTCACTAAATTAAGATGAAACACATCCGCCACACAGCTTTCTGCTCGGTTTGAGCTGAATCAGCTGCTGAACAGTCAAATACTAAGGCAGTACATGAGATAGAGTAAGAAAGCAGAGCAAGCTATAATTTTTCTGGCAGCAGCAGGACATTAGACCACTTTTTATCCAGCTTCAGTGAAACTCATGATGTACAGAGCTCTTCCCAGTCAGAAGCAACTCAACATCTGCAAAACTTGAAGTGACAATTTGCCCATTTTAATAAATACCAACACCCTTGCGCCCCATTTGAAAAACGATGTGGGGAACTGCAATGTGCTTGAGAATTTGACACAGATTTTTTTTTGACCATGTTAATTAAAGTACCTAAGTACCATTCATAACACAATGTAGAACAATTTGCTCCTGCTAAACCATCAGTGTTACACCCCGGGCAGAGTATGCACTACGAAACCCATTGTTGTGGTACATTTGGCTGGAAAAGAGGATGCACTGTTTTGCCAAAGACATCATGTAGGTACCAGGGAGAGCAAGATAAAGCTCAATGCTTTAGCAGTTGTGACAGAAAGCAATGAGCTCTCCCATCAGCCTTTGCTGAAGGGGTTTCTGCAGCTCTCAAGTCTGCCTGAGCACACTTTCCCAAACCATACCTACAGCATGAATGTAATTTCACTGAAAACTCTCCTGTGCCCCAATGCATTGTAGTCTCTATCTCTGCACTCCAGGTGGGCTATTATCACCCTGGGTGCTTCATCTTGCTACAAGATCTTTTTAAGTCTGAAGTATCTGATTCATAAAACCACAGAATAGACTGGGTTCAAAGGGACCTTAAAGACCCTCCATTCCACCCCTTGCCATGGGCAGGGACACCTTCCACTAGACCACATTCTTCCACGTCCTGTCCAACCTGGCCTTGGACACTTCCAGGGATGGGACAGCCACAGCTTCTCTGGGCAGTCTGTGCCAGAGCCTCACCAACCTCATAGGGAAGAATTTCTTCCCAATATCCAATCTAACCCTGCCCTCTGTGTCCCTAGAGCCTGCTCTTCTCCAGGCTGATGGTCTCATTCCACCAGCAGGTTTTTTCTAATACTGTTTATGCATCTGCTCGAGTCTCCTGAAGTCTCACATCAGCTCACACTTATGGCAGATGACATTTGTTTGCACACGTGTAAGCAGAAAAGCAGCTGGAGACAGGCAGCTCTTCCAAGTTTACAATAGCATGTATTCCTGAAGAACTTTCAGTAAGTCTGAAGCATACTAAGTATAATGCTTTAAATTTCACGTACTCCATCCTGTGACTTAAAACTGACCAGCCAGAGCTACTCAGTTACCACCAGACACAAAGAAACATGACTTTTCTACTCAGTAGTAATAATCACCCACTAACCATAAACTAAGTGAAACCCTCACAAAGATCTGAAGATGACAGTTCAAATTCAACACCTTATAAAACAGGCACACAGCAGTTGCCACAAAGATTAGAAACATGGTGGTGAGTGCTCACAACATGCTAAAGCATAGCACTTGCATTGGTGACTTGATGGAAAGAGAAAAGAACCCTTGTTTGGGAAAGAGATCCCTAGTTTTATTTTATATTTCTGATTTATTTGTTTTGCATTTGAAACCAAGGCCATCTAAAATTTCATGCATTCAAATGTTACTGTTGTATATAGAGATTTTTTAAAAAGTGATATGAGGTCCCCTCCTCATCAGTTCCAGGATATACTTGCAAATGATAAATTGTTATTGCTGTATTCATGGCGAACACAGATTTCAAGAGAATAAAATAATGATTAATATTCCTAGCTATCCATGGGTAAGACTAAAACATTACCTAGGAATGCATCCACTAAACAGCTGATTCCACGCATGGCACGAAAGAATATTTGAGGCAGATGTTTAAGGCAGGGGTACTGATTCAGTTCTTGAGTCATCCCACTCACATTCAGAAACTGCTCCTGAAATTTGGGGGTAGAGCTAATAATGGCTGGGTTACTCAAATCCACAGGATTACTGCACACAAAAAGAACAAAATATGTTAGTCAGTTTAAGAACAGCTGTTGAGATTTTAAAAACATTTGAAGATGCAATAGTTTAAGGCATTTAAATAACACCATAAACCAGTATCCAATATCAATACGTTTTAGCTGTTACTCCATCACAGGAAGGCAATTTTCACTTCCTGGGTTGGCTGTATTTAACTGTCTTCATTTCAAACATTACCCAAATATACTGAACAACTCTAGTAAAATAAAACAAACCAGAGCACACAATTGCTAAACTAATTATTGCAGTAATATTAATTACTTATAAGGTCTTTTGAACCCAGTTAGGAGTTCCTTAAATCACTGAAGTTATTCTTGAAAGGTAAGCAATGAATTAAATATTGTCAAACAGTGACAAGAAGGGGAGTGGATTGTAAAAGTTGGAGCAATTTTCCTGACTGACTCAATCCTGAAACAGCAAATTTGAAAACTCCAAAATTGAAGAGTACAGTACTTGTGACATTAGTACTACAAATGAAGAAAAGAGGGGTTTTTTTAGTCAGTTAGTTAAACAGTCTAATGTTTATCTAGCTTTAACTATTAAATAGCATTTTATTTAATTTTAATTGTTTAATAGTCTGGCTATTGAGAGCATTAACATAATACCATGTCCAAAAATCTTTAAAACAAAGCACAGCATTTGGTTCAGCTATACATTTAAGAAAAATTAACACATATGTTAGAACTAACTGTATAGACTTCTTCATAAAAATAAATATATAAAGATAAACACCCATTTTAAAAATAAACTGTAGGTTAAATTTAACACCCTGGAGAATAAATGCAAGTCATATGCATCTCCCAGAACTATTGTTCAGCTTTTCCTGTTTGCTATCTCAGAGAAACGAAATTCTATTGACCTCTTGCTTTTCAAAATGCGAAATAGCTAAAGCAGTTTTTAATTAACTGAACCAGTTTACATTTTGAAAGAGTCAGAGTTCAAAGTTGAACACCACTCATGGCCTGCCCTGAGTGGCTGCAGGGCACTGGCACAAGTCTCTCATTCTGTTTAGGTGCTTAATCTTGGCAATCTCCAGAGAAATGTTTCATTTGTCATGCAGATGTATAGATCTGATGCAAGAACAGGAACAATGGATGGCTGTAATTATAATACCTCAGCATATGTAAAAAGCGAAACCACGTTTGTGCAACGCACTCATTATCCATTTCAAGAGGAATCAGACCAGCATCTTCATCAGGAATTTTAAACGGAGGAAATGAAGGTCCATATGTAAAACGCAGCAACCTAGAAAGCAAGTCAGACAGACCTGTTCTTCAGCTCACACTCCTCAAAATTTAACAGTGCATTTGAGCCCCAAAGGTATCAGCAGCCCACAGGCAAGTCCACAGGCAACAATGCAACATCCCGGGTTTTCCTAGAGATCCCCATTTTAAACAGTCACTCAGCCCTCTTACAGCTTTGGATGGTGCACACCTGGAGCCTGCTTAAAGCTCCAGCTGTTAAGCCCAAGAGCTGTCAAGGCACAAGACCCCTCAGCAGCTCTCCCATCTCTTAGCCAGAGGGGTCACCAATTATCGTGCACATCTGACAGCATGTTACATGAACAGGAATAGGGGAAAAATTCTTTAAATAAATAAAGAAGGAATTTAAGCCCTTATCCTCACAGCTCTTTAGCTCAAGCATTCAATGAAACTAGCAAGTCATATTAGGTTGCAGTTCTAAGTTCCAGCTCGTGACTGATGACCTACACTGTACCCCAGCACCCTGAGTAGCACTCTCTGTTGACCTACAAGCAGCACAGGACTTGCAACCCACAGTTTAGTGAGTTCTCCAAAACAGATGCACTTCATCTGCCAGAGGCTGGGATCTACAGACCAGCAAAGAGCAAACCAGTGATCCACCGCCATGAGGACAATGCTTGGAGAAATGGAGATCTTTCCCTAGAAGAGCAGTAACTACCTGAAGAGTCATCAGTGACCTTCACTGAGCTCCTGCTGTCTAAACTGACCCCTGCTTCATACCCAGCTTCACCAAATTACAGTTCAATTTCCCTGATCAACATAATCTTGATGTTCTCTAAAGGAATAGAAGAGATCTTGCACCTTCTCAATATCCCAGAATTCTCAGAAATCAAGTTTGTCTTTCCCTAAATTAACTTCCTCGTCGACCTAGATTACAATGTAAGATGTAACCAATAGTATGCATTTTATAATCATCTTCACATCTTAAAGCAGGTGGGGCAGTGTCCCTTATCTCCTACCATGACTCATCCTTGATAACTCCCTTTGGAAGCTATCTCTGTTTAATGGGCAATCAAGGACCCACCGCATGACTCATGGAATTACATCATCCCACTGTGAGATGCTCCGCCCAGGGGGAGGAACCAAGCATTCCTACCTGGATATAATCTGGGGTTTGGAACAGCACAAGCAGTCCTTACCTACTGGATTCCCAGAGGATAAGAGCTACCACTGGACTTTCAGGTGAAGACCAGACCCTTCTACAGGATCAGCGCTTCGACAGGACCACTTCACCTGGACTGCTACCACCACCCTGACTAACAGGGTGCCAGGCTGTATCCTGACTCTGTTAGTGTTCTTGTACTATTGCATTTATTTTTATTTTAATTTTCCTATTAAATTATAATTATGCCTTGTGATCTCCCACTGGTTTGTTTTCAAACTAGAACACTTGTAATAGTCAAGAAATGTCCCACTTCATCCTTGCTCATTTATAAAGCAATATAGTTTTATAAAGTCATTACAACTAGGAGAAAAGTACTCTATGGCTGACTCCTAAATCAAGAGTCAAACAGGCTGAATTTCCATCTTCCACTTCTCCCAGCATTGGGCAGTAACCTGCAGCCAATTAACACAAGTGTCTGAAATTACAGCCTATTAACAGCCTGGATAAAAAAGCAAAAGAGCTTCAGGACATGAGGCCCTCTCCAGATGCAAGGATGATGAAGAATCCATTCAGTGCAGGAGCTGGTGGTGCAGCTGCAGTGACAGCTGCACAGTGAGCTCCCTGAAGGGAGCCTGGGGCAAGAGGCTGGGAAATGCCAACATTGTCCATAACGAAGGGCCTGTGGCCCAGCCAAGTGCTCAGACACTGCAGGAGCTGAGGACTAGGGAGGAAGAACTGAGACTTGCATGAGCTTGGACTGTGAGGGGATAAAAGCCCAGTCTTTTGTTGGGGCTGCTCCTTGGAGGCACCAGCTCAAGCTCTTTCTGGGTTACTGTGCCAGGAATAAAGGGCTTTATGGAACAAGACATCTGAGGCTCCCATGGGAAAGCTGGGGTCGAACTGGTGAGGAAACCTGGTCTGACTGTGAGAGTGGGGAGTGCAGGGAGTCACGCAGGGCACTCCTTGGCTCACTGGAGCTGCTGCTGCTGCAAAGGGGCTTCAGTCCCAGCTGTTAAAGTTGCTGCTGGTGGGAGAGTGACTGCCAGAGTGTCTTGGGAATGGTCAGACTGGGAAGGTTCCTTAACACCAGAAATACACACATCTGCACCAGGTAGCAAATGCTCTCCAGCCCTGTGTCCACCTACATTTAGTGCCCACAGGCATGACCCCATGTTATGTTTTTGCTGAGGAATTACCTGGCTCTGAAAGACTCAAAAGTGCCTGGGCCAACCCCGAGTGTGCTCATGCCCCACACCACTGCCTGGCAGCACAGTGCACTGCTTCAGTTCTCCCTATGACTGCAAGAAACCAGTTTTTCAAAGAGCATGGCCAAATCTTTAGTGATATATGGGACATTTTCAAGAATGATTGATTGAAGACAGATACATTTTTAGCCATACATCCAAGATAGTTAAGATATACTTAAAGCAACCTAGATGGGGTAAAAGTAGTATCTATTGGTATGGCAACACAATTAAGACTCCAGTCTCATCCTGCTAAAAGTCATAGCCAAGGACACAAATTAACACTGTGTCTGTGTACAGATTTCCAAATATAGTTTTCCATATGGTTTTAATTTGAAACATTTACTCTCAGCTCATTGCTAATAACCCAATTCACAGAACTGTTTACTAAAACATTTTAACTGTTTGAAGCTGGAGCTTCACTGAAGTATTAAAAATGCAGCTTAAAATACCACTGAACTTAAAGCTAGCCTCAGAGGAGCCTAACTTTCCATGTATCAGACATAAACCAACATTACTGAACACAGACTAAAACAGTCCAGAAACCTTGCAGACTCCTGTGCACCAACAGAACCAAGACTGTTAGTCAACAGTGGGAGAGAAAGTGTAGGCACAGGGCATGGTGCAGAACACCAACACATGTTTTGAGACAGAGCTGTTCTTTTCAGATCAGTGAATCATAAAGTATTTTCAGTTATGTAACACTACATCTAACAAGCTAAAAATAGCTCAAGAAATAGCGTGGGAAATACACAGAACTCGTATTGCAGCTTTATTTCCCAGAGGTTTAACAAGTACCTGCATAACCTGGAAAAATCAATCCACACCTCACATTTTGACAGGTAATTCAAAGCAAAATTTTTCAAAGCTAAAATAAACCCTTGCAGAAAAATACACTATTGAATATTTCACAATGCAGCAATTTTAACACATCTTTGAACTTTCACAGAAATAAGTTACTGATATTTCAGAACAGCTGGAAGGAGGAGACCCAGATGACCCTCGTACCAGCAATTAATTCAGTTCATTCCTCCAAGAGGCTGAAATTTGTCCCACAAAGACTTCATACAAAAAAAAATTCAACAGTAAGGGTACTGAAACTCTCCTCACTGTTCAGAGCCTTCTACTACAACCAAAACTCTCCTGCAACCCTCAGATATGAGCGTTCCCTCGGTCAGTTTGCGGGTGACACTGACGTGGGCAGGAGTTGACCTGCTGGAGGACAGGAAGGATCTCTAGAGGGATTTGGACAGGCTGGATCAAAGGGCTGAAGCCACTCTATGAGGTTCAACAAGGCAAAATGATGGGTCCTGCCCTTGGGTCACAACAACCCCAGAGCTACAGGTTTGGGGCAGAGTGGCTGGAAACTGCCCAGTAGGAAAGGCCCTGGGGATGCTGATCTACAGCAGCTGAACAAGAGCCTGGTGTGGCCAGGTGGGCAAGAGGCCAAGGGCACCTGGCCTGTACCAGCCATGGTGTGGCAGCAGGACCAGGGCAGTGACTGTCCCCTGTGCTGGGCACTGGTGAAGCACCTCAAGTGCTGTGTCCAGTTCCGGGCGCCTCCATTCAGGAAGGCCACTGAGGGGCTGGAGCATGTCCAGAGAAGGGAACAGGGCTGGGGATGGGGCTGGAGCACCACAAGCAGCTGAGAGATCTGGGGAGACTCAGCCTGGAGAAAAGGGCATTCAGAGAGGACCTCCTCATTCTCTAAAACTACATGAAAGGAGGTTAGTGGCAACAGAAGGTTGGCCTCTTCTCCCAGGAAACAAGGGACAGGGCATGGGGAAATGGCTTCAAGTTGTGCCAAGGGATGTTTAGATTGGATAGAAAAGGTTGTCAGGCACTGGCACCAGGTTACCTAGGGCAGTGATGGAGTCACCAAAGGGTATTAAAAGACATGTGGATGTGGCACTTGGGAACATGGGTTAGTGGTCAGCTTGGCAGTGCTGAGGGAATGGTTGGATTTGATGATCTTAAAGGTCTTTTCCAACCTAAACGATTCTGTCATATATGATCCTTACTGTTCCCATACCCAGCAAGACTTGGTACAGCTCTTCTCTCCTACTCCCTAGAGCAGAGAGCCCGTGGGCTGCCTCTGGCCCAGCACACCCCAACCGCCAGGGCACAAGTGCCAGGCAGCTGTAACAGTTTCAGCTCCACAGGGTCCAATCAGAGTCCAAAAGTCACCTCAAACCCAGCAGCATGAGCACTAACAAGCACCTAATAATTTTGATGGTGACGGGTATTAAACCCACATATATAATGCTACACTAATATTCTTGAGTCATTCCTCAGGGCATATGATGAAGAGTCACAATGATGGAGACTAATACACACACCACGAAGTGTTAAATATCAGAGAGGTGCTAAGCTTACACAAGAACAGCGACAATCCAACTCAGATCTTCCCTTGCAGAACAAAGGAATACACACACAATCCAAGGATACAGCAAGATTTCTCACTTCACATTGCTCATTCACATTTGGATTGCTGCACATTCCACAAATAAGCAATTCCAAAACACGTATAACCATGATTATCCCCACACATGCATTTAATCCCACGGGATTTCTCCTACCTGGAAGTAAGGGCACAAATGACCTTGCTCCACTGCTCAACTACTGCAGGATGATGTCGCCAGTTAGCCACCATCTCTTTGGCAGTTTTCCAGTAAGGAGGTGTTGGAAAGCACCGCGTACAAGCGAGTAACCATACCTCAAACAGCACGCCAATTAATTTCTCAGCCAGATTCTCGGCAATGCCACCTTACAACAGAAACAAAGCACACCTTCAAGTTAGTGTTCCATCTAAATAACTTCATATATCTCCCCAAGGAGCTTTTGGTTACAGTGCATAAAGATTAAGCTCATTTTTAAAATAATTTTTAAGAATGATTTTTGATTGCTTCCTACACCAATTAGCCTTTTTGCAAGGCCAAATACAAAAGATAACACCCAGCCACGTGTGTGTAATAAGGGACAGCAAGAGTTCACCAATCTTAGGCAGTCTTCTATTGCACTGTGTCTGCATCAAAGTCTTTTTTTCAAAATAGGTAAAACTGACACTTTTGTTTTGCACTAGGCAGGCTGAACAGCAAGACAAAGGGGTTTCAGTGAAACAAACAGGGAACAACATTGTCTGAAACTGTTCATCCCAAACTGTTCCTGTATAAAGTCATTGTCCTGCAAAAATACTTTCAGGAAAACTCAGCTCCAAATCATTCAGTCTTTTCTGGCAATGCTTTATTTCGGAGTAATGGGGCAGAATTAGGAGTGAGCTATTGTGCTTTGGTAGCTCCTAAGAGCTTTTAATGGGTTTCCCCATCCTGCTGGAAGCTGAATGTCAAGAATAGCCTGAAGTTTTTCCAGTAATTGAACCAAATGGAAGATGAACATGAACCTTGCACAGTTGGAGCTGCTAGAAGAGTGTCATTGATCTGAAGAAGAAATAATAACAAAACCTCCCAGGTTTCTCTTGCCATAATTGTCGACTCATGAGCCAGCTTCTGGACAGCTTTCAAAACCTGCAAGCAGAGCCTGATCTGACTGGATCCCGGGTCTGGCCTGCAAGAGAAGAAAACAGTGCTCGAGAAACAGAAGTATAAAGTGATGTATCCAGCAACATGAACTTTCAGCAATTACAAAAGGAAACAAACATTATTGAGCGAGACCCAAGAACATGAGCCAATATGCTTCTGTGCACCTCAACTCTGTCTCTAGGCATCCCAACTCTGCCTTACTGAGCACAGGATGCACCATAGCACTCTTCTCTATGTGAGACCCAATACATAGAGCAAACACTCACCAGAGCAAGCACAATCCATCATCTCAAAGAGACTTATCTTGGGCTAAACAATGACAATCCAGTTGAAATATCATGAATTATTACATACATAATTCAGAAGTGGCAAAACTAGGAGAAGCTATTGTTAGCAAATCAATTAAAATTCTTCCTGGTTCTCCTGTTGTTTCTAAATCAACTCTTATCCCTTCTCCCTTTAGTGTGATGTTCCTATTTAATGACCCCCATCTAGATCATCTTCTGTAAATCCAAGCAGATAGGAGTAAGGAAGGAAGAAAGGAAACAATTTCATATTTTCACAGTTTTCCCTGTAGTAATAATCAGATCCACACTGGCACTGCTGAGTTACTCAACACGAAGTTGTGCAGAAGCAGCACAAAGCAGTATCACCTCTTCCCATCAGTTAGCCTGGACAAGGCAGAACAGGTAGAAAACAGTAAAAAAACACATTCTGGACAGTATCTGAGGAGACTGGTAAAAAACCTGAGGAAGCCTAAATTTTAAAGGGTGAAAGAGGAGATTACAAATTAGAGTGTGCAGCATATGTGAGGCATATTTCAACCTGTGCATCATTTCATCATCCCTCCTACTACTCACTGAAGGGATGACAAAAAATGTAGAAGTATTACCTTCCACCGGACTACTTAGTATTACCAGATTCCTACCAAACATTTTCAATGTGGTATAACCCACAAGTCATGTTGAATAGCAAGCACCTCAAGAATGTGCTGGTCCACTAAATACTATCAGCTTTTATCTTGATAGCATAAATGTTGTATTACAGTACTGGAAACAAGATGACAAAGAGACAAGATAATGCCTAATGCAAAATTGCAGATTACTAGCCACAGTTCAGGACCTCAGTGGGTTGCTTGATGCTAGTGCTAGATCACAACCCAGAATCTCTCTGTAGAACAACGAACTTTCAGACAAGTGAGCCCTGCCTTGCTTATAGCACTGTTTTTTGCCTGAGCAACAACAGAGCAGATCATTTGAATCAAAAGATATCCTTAATCTATATAGGCTTGAAGCTTCCAAGGCTGCTTCAAGACTTGTTTCCCTAATCATCTAGAGAAACTGTAAAAAAACAGGGCTTATATGCAAGCTAATGGGATACTTCTGAGCTAATCTTGTAAAGGCAACTCGAAGATTTCTGTCCATCTACAACTTCCACTTGTCCCCAAAGTTAACCCAGTGGCAAGCTCTGCTTGCACTATCTCTAGACTTCTAGACATCTAGATTTCTACAGAACTTGGCCTTTTGGCCATACTTCTTCACAACAAGTACTGTTCTCATGATTTCATATGAGAAGCATATGAAGTTATTACAAAAAAAGTACTTTGGCAGTCACATGTTCCATGGTCTCTCAAGCAATTACAGACATTTCTGTTGCAGAGGACCCGGATATCTGTACCTCACTCTCCTGGGGAGGCAATACAGGGGGAGAGAGTTCTCATATTTCCTTCCAACAGTGTTTGTGGCCCTGAAACTTTATCTGACAGCAGTAACAACCACTACTGCTTAAGTCATCTTCAAGACCTCTTGGATATTCTAGGGTTGCCAGAAATGGAAAGCCTGGGGGTTGCCTGGGGACTATTCAAATATGTCAACCAAATGTTTGTTTCTTCAGGGTGGACAGAAGGCCAGTGCAGGAGGGAAGGATACAAACACCCTCTCTCGTCACTGTGGCAGATAGAGGAAAGGTAACTTGACTCACACGGCTTTCACAGTTTTATTTTTCAGCATCACACTATTTCAAGGACTGTGCATGTACATATTTGATTCAGCTGAGCACTCAGACTAGACTAATCTATATGCACCTGCTCTATATGGATGTACACAAGCCCCTGAGGTGCCATTTACACCGAAGTGCCCACTTCAGGCTGCTGCATTCACACCCCACCTATACACCACCCTCTGAGTCTGAAACCTTCACAACTCTGCGCCACCACTTTTAAGGCAGCCAAACCAACAGCTACATCGTTTCCAGAGAACCAGGATGAGGAAGGAAGTTATTTTGATCACAACCTTTCACAGGACATAGGCTTACAATAAAGGCTTAGTATCTTCAACACAAGAACAGATTTTTCCAGGAGTCCGTTCAATGCAGGTTGCTATAACAGCTCCTGGGTAAGTATTCTATATGAGCCCATCAGCATCAGCAACCTGCATCAACTGGGTAAACCCAGAAATTATTCTCCTCTTCCCCACCACAGACACCTAGGTCTGAATCTTTGCTTTTATTCAAGGCAGGTGTGCACAGCTCAGTTCTGCATTTCATTTGCAGTATAGAAATTTTTCCTGTTGCTAGAGTGAATTCTGAACACAGCTTCCCGGAGGGCAAAACTTAAAAAGAGAGTAGGGACTTAAACATCAAGTGTTGACAGCAGCAGCCACGAAAAATCAGTGTTTAAGGTACATCTCAGAGGCTCTTGGAAGAAAAACTACAGAACAGCTATACTACAGGGATAGTGTTTAAAATAATTATTTTTAGGCCCTCCCTTTCTCTAGGTGTTAATTATTTCATTCAACAGCTATCACGTGTAGTCTACCAGCCTACACTGAGGTCCAACAATGACTTTCGGAGAGAAGGGTGAAATGGAAACTTGTGCCAACAGCATGCAAGAAGCTGTAGTACTGAGCTGCCTGTTACTAGGGCGCCCAGTGTGAGAACAAGCAAGGGATCACAGAAACAACTATTAAATGACCTAGTGAAGAATTCCTTCTCTGTTTTGCAAAGGGAATAAAGGATCCCAGACAGCAGACTGTATTCTGCACTTATTAAAGCTTAGAGACAACCTCCTGCAGCAGTCTAACCCAGAAGCTTGCTTTCCTCAGACTTGTGTCATTACATTGACCATCCCTCAATGGGAATTAAAATGCATTTCCACTACAAGTTAAGAGCAACAGCAGCTAAGGGTAGGTGGTAGACTTCAAAGCAATCAATAAATACCAAAGAACTCCTCTGAATTTGCACAAGTTATTATTCAAAGTCCTTTTTAAACAAAGCCTTTAGTAAAGTGAAGAAACCCAAGTGCAGCAGAGCACTTTAAAGGCCCCCTGCAGTGATACATTATCGATACTGATAAAAGCAGATGATCCGGTACTTATGGCAATATACCAAACATTGATCTGAGGTTAAGTACCTTTTCAGGGGGCACTATTATTTAATCTTACTTATCCAGTATATATGTCCAACAGCAGCAGGTAAACTTGTCATAAACTATAAACAAGGTCATGATGTTTGCACACTCTAACAATGTAGCTGTGTCCAAGACCTAGAAACATGTCTATCTCAACACCATCACCCAAGGATGTCAGGCAGCAAGCACTCCGCCACTGGGTTCTTTCAAAGCTACCAGTGAAGGACAGTCAGCATAACTATGCACATTTAACAGGCAGCAAGATGCAGGCACAGAGCAATCACTTACTGCAAGATCCCTCAGTACATCACAAATGTGGTGAAATCTTGAATAACAAGGGCTGGGACTGCCATGACGTGCTCTTAGTTTATCTCAGTTTTACACAACAAAAAGCACATGGTCACACAGTGATGCTCTTCCGCCTTTCCCCTTACCCTCCAGTCATCCAACAGAGATGAATCTTGAAGCTCTTAGGACAGTAAACATTCAAGTATATGAACTATCTGTGATTCTAGTTACCAAACCACAGCAGCAACAACTCAAATTGCTACTGAAAAATTACAAAAGATGTTTGGAGAAACACCTTCCTCCTAAGCTTGCAGCAATAGCTGTCTTATTTTACTCAAGAGCCTCCATGCCTCATGAGTCCTCTGACAGGTTACATGCTGACTATAGCTTGGAATCCCTCAGCCTCCTGAGCATCCCAGCCCTAACACTCACCTTGGTACAAAGAGATTTTGGAGATGTTTGAGAATGCTTTGAACATAAAGGTTTGGTTCCTTAATAACAGGTAAAGGAATGGAGTCCTTAGGTAACACAAGAGCCATAATCCAATCTGTATACACATCCACACAGTATTTCACAGTATCGCCGTCCAAAGGGAGGGTCAGTCCATAACAAACCACCTCCATAGTCCATTTTACCTAACACAAAGAAAAAATTATTAAAAATAAATATTCCTAAGTAAGTACTGGTCAGAGCACATCAGTTCTAACTAAAAAAAAAAGCAACAGTAGTTATGCTGCATGGGCAATTCTGTTTAACATATCCTGCAAAAAAACACCAAACCATTAACTCGTATATCATGATATTATGAAGAATATGAATAAATGGCAAATCACTCGCTAAATACTGAATCTCTTAAATCTGAACTGTAGAGAGAACTCTTCGGAATACACAAAAGCTGCTGGTGAAAGATTTTCAAATTCTAGTAAATACTTGTACTACACAAAGACTTTTTTTGAAGTCACATACTGTTGCTTCAAAACTGAAGGTAATTAGAAAGGCTTTGTGTTAAATGCTAAATTCCTTGGGTTGTTTTGAGTTTTTTTGGTTGGTTTTCTTTAGCCTGAATTTCCTGGTACAGTACTTCAGACAAACATTTACTATTAAATTATGAAATACACTGTTGCTATGATCTAGTTGTGAATAAAAGCCCTATGGAGATTACTAAACTGAAAATATAACACACTTCATAAAACTTGGGACAGTAAAGAGAGAAAAATAGAAGAGGCTATAGAAAACCATTAAACTGTCACTCCAGCATTAAGGAAACTATCATCTTCAAGGAAAGGCACTTACTTCTTTGTCTGTTTTTAGTAAACTCTCACTTCCAACAGATGATGTAATTAAAGCTTGTCCAAGAGGACGCACCACTGCATTTGCCACTTCTCTCCCCACATTCTCAGGATAGCTGTGAAGTACACTGGTATTCCCCTGATCATTTTGAATGACAAGATGCAAGGATCTCCACTCTGAGTACATAGTGCCTCTATGCTACAATCCAAACAACACCTGGGGGGGCAAGGAAGGAAAAAGATAATTAGTCAAAATGTCTATGACATGAGTTAGCAAAACTGAAGCTGTGTATCACAATCCAGGCCCTTGTAAATTCAAGATGCACATATCCAAATTTCATTGTCATACAAATTTCATACATTTGACAATCCAGAAGAGATTCCAACACTTGTTCTTCAACATTAGTATGTTTTTTACACAGACAAGCTTTAACACAGCTTGATTACAGAGATTACAGCAGGTTTCAGTTCAGGACTATCAGCCCATTTTAGATACTTAAACTTGAGAAGTGACTTCACCTCACACTTCTGCTTGCACCCTCTTTGCAGGAAAGATGCTTTCATTTACATGACATCTTCAGGTAAGCAGAAAATAGTTCTACAAGTATTCTGCTCCTGAAGCAATGGCTGCAATTCATCCCTTGTTCCCTTTTTCACCTCAACAGCAGTTAAAAAGATTACCAGGAAACTTCCAGGAAAACCTTGGTCATCTCAGAAGACAAAAATTCAGCCTCTTACACATTCATAAGGTATTTCTACAGCAGGCACTAGTCAAAACTGCTAGCTGAAAAATGCGATTGAATAATAATGAAGAATGCCCTTTATCTGCAGTGAGTTCAGGACTGGATGAGCCTTAGTGCATCACTAGCTTAAACCCAGCATCATTTTACAGTTTCATTACATCACATACAGGTTCCAAATCTATGGCATTGGAGTGCATTTCAAGTCCTTGTAAAGTCAATACACACACAGAGTCACTCCCTAAAAATCTACATTTGTCCCACGGATTCCAGACAGAAAAGCCACTAAGGAAATTTCCCATGCAGTGCTCTCAGAACTAGACACAGTTCTCCTATCAGTAACAATCCCGGCACAACTGCAGTTGTGCATTTCCCCTCACTGCAGTTTGAAATCAGGAAGCCAAGCTGACGTGAACTAACCAGTTTTTGCAGTGATGGGGGCTTGGGCTGGGTATTTTGGCATTGTTGTGAAACTGCAACCAAGAGAGGCGATTAGAAGCAGCAGAAGTTAAGCTGTGCTCCCACAGTCCCTCTCAGGCATCAGCACCCTTGTGTCCCAAGCAGTGGCTTGTGCCGCACCAGCCACACACACAACACCTACGTGCTGTACAGGGGCATGGCTGGGAGCCCTCTGCCCTGGAACAGGCAGGGTGAGGCAGCACCAGTCATGGGACTGCATTGGGCAGCTCAGAGACACCCACCACGCACAGCCAGTTTTGATCCACACATCAAACACATCCACAGATCTGATCTAACTCAGATGAGAAACATCTGTGCCAACACAACAGAGCAGTGAGGACCCAGGGCCAGAGGGGTGGCAGGAACACCCCTCTGACAGCAGAATGCTTTGTACAGGCTCACAACAACATTAAACTGCTGCTTGAGCAGGTGGTACCACAGCAGCCTGAGCCACCAGAACTGGGACTGCGCCATCTCCCTTTCCTCCTCTCCCACCAGAATCGGCAGTCTTTTATCCATTATCTGAGCCAGCTGACCATGTGAACAAGGAAAACAGGGCTGGCACAGGAGAAAAGCAAGGAGTGTTCAAGAGACACAGCTCAGATCAGCTCAAGCTGTTACGGATGGCACTCCAAGATCTGTTTGCCAACTACGCTTACCTGGCACAACTTGGAAGCCAGTTAGCTATATAGGGAATATTCTGAACACTTCCCTTAGACATTCCTTGACCTAAAACCAAACAAGAAGCCAGGCCTGGAAATACACATTCCTAGGAACAAGCCTATTTAAACAAGTCTGCCTATTTAGCTGACTCCCTGAATTTTTACACCCAAAACCTATGCAAAAAGCCTGATGATACCCTTCAAGGGAGACAGAAAAGCAAGGCTGCAAGATCTTGTCTTCCAAACTACATTCTTCCTGGTTTGAGGCAGCAATCAACGGGTGCTCATCTGATGATAGTGAGTTAACCAGAGCAGCAGCAGCCTGCAGGAAGTACAACCCTTGCATCCTTCAGGCACCTTCCCTCCTCTGGGGGCTGAGGCAGGGAGAATGCTCATGTCACTGTGGTCAAAACCCTTAGAGAAAAATGGCAATTCCATGACACAGAAAAGTCACACACATACACAAACCCCCCAAAATAAAACCAAAGCAAAAACTCAAACAAAACTCAAACAAAGAAAAAAAAAATCACATAAAATTAAAATGCCAAGCAAAACCCACAAAATCCCAATCCTCAGTGATGGCTTCAGTCACTGCTTAGCTTCACTATCTAGGTTTTCATACTGGTATCTTTTCCTTTCATATCCTATAGCCACAGAGACACTTCATCTTCCCCTTTCTCTCCCACCTGAACACCATCTTAGTCTCCAGCTTGTGTTTGGAGTCAAAGCAGAAGGGACAGAAGTGAGATATCATCCACTTTCCAAGACTTCCCCCTCCTCTCTCAGCCCCACAGCACTTTGCCTCTACCCCCAGAGCAGAGTCCCTTCCCCCTATCCCACAAGGGAAGAGGGGAAGCACTCTCCATTCCTCTCCTGTGACACAAGTTCATTAGAAGCATGTAACCCTGTAACAGCATTTGAGGAACGTTGGTTTAAATAAACTGATTTGAACTGATAAAGCAGCATGTCCTTTCCATACCCACCCTCCGGCTGCCAGTGAACAGCTCATGGCAGGAGCTTATCAGTGTGTGATAAGCACAGCACACTCACTGTGGTTGCCCTCATCCCAGAGCAGGGTGCCCAGGTGTGTGGAAGTGCTGTACAGTACAAGCAAATGGCAGGCAATGCCTATGTGGGAGCTTTCTCATCCAGAAGAAAGAACCCAAAGGACAAGGATTCCCAAATCCTGCTGTGTTTTAGAAAACCTTAATTGCACTAGGGCAGGAGAATGCGAGGACACAACCACCCGCCTTCATGCAGCTCCCTGCCATGATGAAGAAGAGATGCAAAGCTCTTGTGGGTGATCCTTCCACACTTCTGAGGAGTAGCACTTTTAGCACATACAGAATATATACAATATGCCATGTTGAAGAGGTTTAGCAGCAGGACAACCAAAACACCTCGTACCACAGACTCCCAGCCTGCTGCCTGACATTCATACATAAATTTAATGATCAGCCTGTATCTTATTAATATTTGAGGCTTCCTTTGGTCTTGCTCTAAAAGAAACCTTCTGTTAGTCTTAGCAATACACAAGGAATACTGAAAGAAGTAATTGATTCAGATGCAAAATTCTTATGAGGGATTTATCAGGGTATCGATCTATTCATCCCTCTACACTTAGCAATTAAAAGTTTTTATTTGGAAGGACTAGAAGTTACTTTTTATTTAAGACTCCAGTTCAACTGCCACTTGAATTGGAAATGGCTGCAATCTGTTAGGATTGGAGTTACCACTAGATCTACCTAGTATGCAGCTTCTTCTAACTGGACAGGAGTTAAAAAAGGCTGTAAAGTCTCCACACAATGGTATCCGAGACAATATTCCTGACAGATTCCACACACTGACAGATTCATAACTTGCCTTAGACAAAAGCACCTAATGGTGTGCAGCAGCAGGACTCCCTCCCTTCCAAGAGGCTGTATTTATTGTATTATTCAGTAACTACTGAACCAGCAACAGCAAACTGAAGACCAAAACCAGAACTGTCACACCACACCTGATTTTGACTTCTGTTTTTGGAATGCTTCTGTATTTCAGCTTCAATAAAGCACCCTCACTGGCCCAACTAACATCTCCCAAGTTCCATGATACTGAATATCCACACTTCACATACCCATATGTCTTACTGGGGTTCAAATCGCTAAGGACTCTCAGAAAGCTGATTAAGAGGAGGGATGAGAAGAATAATAAATAAACCCCTGATGTTCACCAATAAGTTTTACACACTCTTGGATGCTATATGTTCACTGTATGTTCCTGGAGACATTCACTTACTATGAAACTGAGCATTAATTCCAATATTCCCTAGTATGGTAAATAATCTGGGTTTCAACGTATTTCCTCCCAATCTGTTTCATTTTAGGAACTTCAGTAGTTATCACCATATAAACCACTGAAATTGGATGTCTCAGCATTGAAGACCCAACATCCTCAGTTCTCAAACACTGCAGAATCCAGTGAGCACAAAAGAATAATGAGTCCATAAAACCCAAAAAATAAAGTTGTATTTCCAGTTTCCAAAGACTTAATATGAACAGCTGCAGCCAAAGTATTTAAACTCCTGGATCACTAAAGTTAGTCAGTGAGAAATAAACAGAGCCACAATCTGCAGTTACTTTGAAGGAATGTGCAGAAGCTCTGAGCCTGAAGCTGAGGTGTTTGGAGTGTGTGCAGGGGAGAGGTCAGGGAATTGATACCCATGTACAGAGCAGTTCCTCAGAAAACGTGCACTGAGGGAAGGAAGTGCTGGGGGCAAACGTGAACACTTAGTCTTTTGTGCTCAGCAGCTTCAGATGTAAAATGAAGTGTTTTCCTACAGTGCAAAACAACTTCAAGCACGAAGACAGGCTGTTCCAAAAGCGGATCCTTCTTGGCTTTCAGTAGAACCAAAGAAGCAGAGCAGAGGCAATGGTTAGTAGTACAAGAGATGCAAAGACCATCAGCAGAGAGATGCTCAAGGAAGGCTGAAGGCCTAATTGAGCCTAAACCAGAGAAACAGCCACAAAAAAAGGTCTACGTCAAAGTTCTGGGATATCAGATATGCTTTCTAAGTATTTCCTGGAAAAAAAGAAAGCCCTCTCGTTTAACATGACCTCTCCTACCTAACAGTACTAACATCTGCTTGCTAGAGGAAACAATTCTTGTCAGAAAGCCATCCTGACACAACCCACCTTCCTCCAAAGCCCAAACCAGAGGTTTATGAGCAATTTTTCTCACTCCTGTGACACTGTGAGCATGAACAGCTGCTGTATGCAGCATTTGTCCCACTGCCCTCCACGTTCACGTTGGAGAAAGCAAGTTAGATCTAGCTGAGACTAACTGCACCTCTGGTGTTAAGCCCACCAGGCCTGAGGAAGCACAGCCCTCCTGGTAGCTCACTCTGGAGCCATCTAAAGGGTCAGCTCTGCCTAAGGCATGCACTGTGTGTAAAGGACAACAGCCAGAGCAGAGAGCAGGCAAAAAATAAAAATGGCAAGAACCAAATAGAAGACCTATCTGAGAGAAAGACCAGCAGAAACTTGGTATTTTAAGTACTCTGTTAAAGAATAAACAAATATGCATGTCAGGGTTACTATTAAATTTTTTTAAAAGTCTATATTCAAGGCAGGAAGAGATCAGGCACACAAAAAACCAGGAACTCCTGTCATCCTTTCCCAAGCCATTCAGCCACAGCAGTACTAAGGGTCAGAGAAGAGAATCACAGCTGCCCTTGTCCAGAGAAGACGAATTTGTCAGATTTTATTGCATTACTGTAGCAGAAGTTAATACATGAATGTGCCACAGGGAAGGTTGGATCGCAAACACAAGGTGCCATTTAAGCCGCAGGACTCCGGTCTCACCATCTCCAGCACTCCCTGTTCATGGACCCCATCGCCTCCTTAGTTCCCAGAACACTGCTGGACACAGCCTGGCCAAAGCAGGAAGCAGGGCACCTGCCATAGAGAAGGCCACTGCCTAGAAGTTGCATACTGTAATAGCTGAATATGAGCAGAGCCATAGGAAAGCAAAAACATCAGACAGTTTTGTATGTTTCGGCTATTATTTTGCTTTCAAGCTTCATTACCCAGACATCAGTACTACTCTGCTTCTTACTATCACTCTCATTTTTAACAGTAGGTTTGAGAAAATTATCTTCCAGGCAGGTCACCTGAGAATTTAGTAAGTTTTCAAACCCCTCCTTTGTGCCAAAAACTAATGAACTTGACCACGAAACAGTGCACTCAACTGAGAAAAATTTTTACTGAGCAGTTTATTTTACATTGGCGCTTATTCATCACTCCAGTTTCTTGTTAAGTCTCCAAACTGCTCAAGCAGGAAGGACTCTCTTGAAGGCACAGCCCCCTTACTGCGGGGAGAAGCCTCGCTGCAGTCCACTGTTTGCCAAATAAATAGGATCTACTGCCCACAGGGCCGGGAGACCAAATGAGCCAGGGAAAGCAGAATCAGACAGAGCCCGGGAGGCCTGAGCTCGGTACCAGCAGGCTGTCGGTCGGAATCGCGGGGAAACAGCGACACAAACTTTTCCCCCCTTCAGACCCAGCCTCTGCTCGCAGGATCCACATGGAAGGAATGGCGCGGGTACCACCTCACGCTCCTCCCAAGGACCCGAAACGCGGTTCGACCCCCGGGCCGGAGCACGGGCCGAGAGGGGCCCTGAGCCGCGGGGAGTCACCGAGGGTCGCTCCCGCCCGCCCTGCGGTGGCTCCGCGGCACCAGCCAGGCGCCAGGCGCTGGGGGAGCCCCGGTGACAGGCTCGCCCGCCGCCCACCCCGCCCGAGCCCCACCGCGGCAGCGCAGAGGTCAGCGCGGCGGAGGCTCCGGGCGGCGCCCGCACCACAGGCCCCACGGGCGGCAAAGCGGGCCGAGCTCGACAGCGCCGTGGCGGGAAGCCCGGTCTTACCTGCGCCGAGAGCCCGGCAGACATGTCGGGGCGCGCCGCTCCCTGAGGCCGCCGGCGCCACGGGGCCGCGGCCACACGGGACCGGGAGCGCCGCTCGCTGCGCTCGGCCCGCGCCCGCTTCCGGCAGCGCCACAAAGCGCACGGCAAGGCTGCGCTCTGCGCATGTGCGACCACGCTACAGCGCGGCTCCCCGCCCCTGCACGCGTCCCCTGCGCCGGCGGCACCGAATAAGTCGCAGGGAGATGCTGTGCGCATGCGTGAAGCGGCCGTGGCTGTGCCTGGCGCTGCTGTGGGGCTCTTACTCTTAAAGGGGCCGCGCACGCCGGCCCCGCCCGCACCCCAGGCTTCCCGCGGGTTCCGGAGGCTCCGCCATCGCACCGTTCCCCGGGCGCCGCACCCGGGCCCGGCAGTGCGTGTGCGGCTCACCGGAACTGACCGCTGCCGGGCCCTCGGGTGCGAGGAGCTGCTGGCGGGCCTGTCCAGCTCGAGAACAGCGGGCAGCGAGCGGGGGCCGCCAGTGCCGCTCCGCCAGCCTGGCTGCGGCTCCTCTTCCACCGCCACCGCGGGGTCTGCAGGGTGTTGGTGCCCGGGCCAGCCTTGCTCTGCTCTCAGGCCCCGCTGCTGCTGCACCCCGGCAGCTGCAGCCCAGCCCGGCTGTGGCTGATAGGGGACAACGACACCACCAGCTCTGTTTCCCCGGGCTATGCCTCGCCCTTCCCGCGGGCTTTATTCCCAGCCCGCGTTCATTTGCTGCTCGCCTGGCCCATAGTATTGACTGGTCTGCAGGTGCTGACAGTACTTAGTGAGCCACAGCGACGTGGGTTACCGGGGTTCAAACAGTGTGGGCAACATGGGAGGGGAGGATTCTGCCCCTCTACCCCGCTCAGGTGAGACTCCACCTGCAGAGCTGCCTCCAGCCCTGGGGACCCGACATCAGAAGGATGCGGAGCTTCTGGAGTGAGTCCAGAGGTGGCCATGGAGATGGTCCCAGGGCTGGAGCCCCTCTGCTCTGGAGCCAGGCTGGGAGAGCTGGGGATGTTCACCTGGAGGAGAGGAGGCCGCAGGGAGAGCTCAGAGCCCCTTGCAGGGCCTAAAGGGGTTCCAGGAAAGCTGGGGAGGGGCATGAGACAAGGGCTGGAGGGACAGGACAAGGGGGAATGGCTTCCCACTGCCAGGGGGCAGGGTTAGAATGGATATTTCTTTACTGTGAGGGTAGTAAAACACAGTTTTCCCAGAGAAGCTGTGGCAGCCCACCCCTGGAAATGTTCAAGGCCAAGTTGGACAGGGCTTGGAGCAACCTGGTCTAGTGGAAGGTGTCCCTGCTTATTGCAGGGGGCTTGGAATAGATGGCTTTTAAAAAGTCCTTTCCAGCTACTCTCTGATTCTGTGAAACACAGATAGTGGAAAAGGCAGCATGGGGCACTCTTCAGGGAGCAGTGCCTCGCTCCAGAGCCCAGCATTGTTTAGGGATGGTACAAGGCATCCTGAGAGCCCCTGGAAATGGGCCACTTTACCTCACTCCCTGCTGCAGCTGGAGAGAGGCACCATCCACCTGCCTGTTATCACCCCTGGAGACACGCAGTGTCCACCTCTCTGCAGTGTTCTCTGCTTTCTGCAAGTGCTCCAGCAGGTGCACTGCTGGGAAAGTCAGTCCAGTGTCACAGATTCCTTTTGGGCTGCTCCACAGGGGCCAAGTTCCAGGTCCTTTCTGCAGCATTCACCTGCACTGCTCCTTGTTCAGTGCAGCACGAAGATGATAACATAAACAGGAGCCTGCAAAGCTCTTTTCAACCCCTTGTATTGCCATCCATTGAAGGAATACCATATATCACAGGGCAAACTGTACTCCTGTCTACTTCCTGGCAGGAAGACTTCTGGTCTGCACTCCCTGTGCATGGAGACTGCTGACAGCAAGGGATGTGAGTTCCATAATAAAGATTTGCTCAGTGCTTGTACTGTAAATCTTTTCCTCCTCTTTGTTCTGCCCCCAAGGGGAGAGCAGGGCCCTTGCAGGACACATCTTTTCACAGTACCATGAATCTCTGGTGCCCCCCCCCAAAAAAAAAAAAAGATCTCTGGAGGGGTTAGTGAGACTGCTGGGGTGATAGAGTGCAGAAGAGATGGAGAGGACTGAGTGGATAGGACATTTGTGTCTTGGTTTGAAAGATATGTGTCTGCCAAGGAGAATGGGAACCTCCGTTGAAATGGAAAATGTGACCCCCTTCCCTCTGAATTATGATCACTTTGAAATTAAGGGGCTTTCAGGCAGAGCTACGGGAGAAGGAGCAGCAGCTCTTTGCTGGTGTGTGTGTGGGTGCCAAGGCACAGCAGCGCCGGCAGCACCAACGAGCAGCAGCAGAGCCCAGGGCCGGCCTCTCCCGGCCGCAGGCCCTTTCCCCTCGGTGCAGCTCCGCTCGCGGCCGCCAGGGGCGCTGGTGGCTCCCGGCCGGGCAGGGCGGCTGCGGGGATTCCCCCGCGCCTGCAGGGGGCGCTGTGGCGCCAGCTCGGCCGCCTCTGCACGCGGTGATGGCGGCCGGGCCGGCGGGAGGGATGGCAAAGGGGCTTCCTTGGCAAAGCCCCAGGGGCAGCCGGGCCCCTCGGGTGCCGCTCGGGAGCCGGAATGGAGCGCAGCAGGAACCTCGGAGCGGCGGCTGCCGCAGCGGAGCCAGGCGCACCCAGAGTAATGAATGAGGTGTATTGGAAACTGCAGCTGTAGCAGGAGCCGCGGGGTGTCCTGGCGGGCAGGGGGTGCGTGGCTACAGTGTAACAAAAAAAACATCCTGGAGCAGTAGCAGAGACACAGTGGGGCCCGGCAGCGCAGCTGGGCTCCCGAACAGGGCTAGGAGAGACTCCCTGTGAGGGGGAAGGGGCTCAGGCTCCCAGGGTTTCCCCTTAGGCACCCAAGCAGATGGTGAAGGTCCTTTTTTAGTGAGTTAGACTGTTAATAAGGTCCCAGCTCACCGGCTGCTCCCACAAGCAGAGCTTCAGTCACGGTAGGAGAAGACAGCAGGAGACAGAGCCTCACAGTGGTAGCGAATTCTCCCCACAGCAACCGCAGCCTGTCTCCCCTCTGATGCCAACAAGTGAGAGCGTGAGGAGCTGAGTCCAGCCCCTTCCCCCAAATCTCGCGGTATCTCTGCCCCTCCAAGAGAAACCCTTCAGCTATGGGAGCAGCCAGCCGCACCCTTCCCCTGAACCCTGGCTATTCTTTTCTCTCTCGTAAGTACTGGTCATTATTGTGTCTTAGGAATATATGGGAGAAAATTCCCTAGGAGAAAGTGAATCAGGGGGATGGGAAGCAGGAGAATTAGTTTGTTAGGAACAATGCATCCAGCTTGGTCAGCATACCAGGGCAGGAAGAAAAGATAAGAGACCACTGATAAGGGCAGAGGGAGTCTCAGACAGACATCTGCGTCATCCCAAAACTAGCTCAAACCGGTCTCGAAGCTTAAACCCAGGCCAGGGGTACAAAAGAGCATGCGTAGGGAAGAAAGGTGAAAAGTCCAGGATGATGAAGACTCCTGACTTCATCAAAAAGACCCTCGGAAGACCCCTACCAAAGCCACCAAACCACACTACGCAAGCGAAACGCGGATGTAAATGACTTTTGGGTTCATTATAATACGAAGCGAGGCTGGGCGGGGCTAGGTGATGAATATGTATAGGCGTGCTTCGAAACTTAATGAATATGGAACTTGTAACCCGATAAATACTGAGCTGAATGCAGCTGTCAACACGCATGGCTTTGAAGGAGCGATCCCCCGTGCGTCCCAGCTGGAAATAAACATACCTACTTTACTACTTCTTTAGTAGTGGAGTTCTGTCCGCTCTTCATAAGAAAACAAAAGGAGGAATCCTAACCTCCAACAATTTGTTACACAAGCAGGGGCTCACAGCCAACAGCCACACGTGCAGAGGTGAAACACTGCAAAGCTTGCTCATGGACCCCTGTTCCCCAAATCACAGTCTGCTTGCTGTGCCTCTTGGCCCTTTACCTGCTAGGTCAGAGGAACAAACACTCCTTCCAATCTCGTACATTTAGCTTGACAGCAGCAGAGCAACGGAAGCGGCCCACGGAGACCCACCTTTCCCTGTGTGCTCACTGTGTGTGACTTCAAAACCACTTAGAGTGGCCTCAGGGCTGCCAGCTGCTGCTGTGCTGCCTCCCAAGTCTCTGCAGCTCACACTGTGTGGATTTTCCATGTATTATCACAAGGCTCATGCACTTTACCATTGTCATGTAACCTTTATTTATGTATAAAAAAGCTAAGATCACTGTCTTTTTCTTCCCTGTCCACTCAGGGTTCTCTCTCCAAAGCCAAGCTGCAGCAGGACTGCTTGTGGAGCACAATGGAGGATCCCTATTCCCACTACCCACATGGATCCTGACAGGACACTGCTGGGCATTGAGGGGCAGGCGACCCACGCAAACACTGCTCCAAGGGGTGCAGTCCTTGTACACTGACGGCATTAGGGCATATTCTGTATCCCCGCAGCCCTGTACTCCTGGATCTGATGTGGCAAGCCTTTGAATCCACATGGTGCAGTAATTGAGGTGATCCTTTCACCCTCCCAGCCAGAGTCAGAGACTCTCTGCTCCTGGTCAGTGTATCCACTGTTGGATTCCTGTGGTTTCAAACCACAAGTCCCCTCACCAAGGTCTGGAGGAGAGGCGGTCTCAGCCCTTCTTCTGCATCTGTAATGATGAAGTTTTCAATGTGATGCAGACATCCAGGAGCATCACCCTGTTCCACTGCAGCCTGAGTAAGTCCATAACAAATAGTAGGCTGTGCTTCCACCCCTGGGACAGTCGATTCCAGGTGTGCTGGACACCCCTTCCCATAACAGCAAACTGTGGCTTGCACTCTGCTGCCACAAGGACTGAGATAAACACAGGGGCAATACCAGTTGTGGTGTTCCATTGGGCTGCTTGGGCTCTAGTTGGTACTGGAGCTCCAGCACATCTGGGACAGCAACACATGGTAGTGCTGTGACCGCTGAGGTCATGATAGCCCACTGCCATCTCCCTGCTCCATCAGATTTTAACAGTGGCCATATGCAGCAGTTAAAGGGTAAGTGGGTCCTGCTGATCACTCCTTGTCTCTCCAGCTGACAGTCAGCTCATTGCTAGGAACCAGGGAGTGTCAGACAGCGGGTAATTGCTGCCATCAGCACCTGCTGTTCTTCAACCTCACAGCAACCCCATAAAAGAGGCATCCTCCAAGAGGCCAGGCAAGGGAGACAGCTGCCTAATTTTCTCTGTACTCAAAGCAGCTACACCAAAGACCCAGCAGTACCCTTTTGGGTCCTTGAATTACCATCCCCTGAGGTAGTCTATACCAAGGATACATGGGCCTCTGGGCTGGCTGTCATAGGTTGCTTCTGCCACTTGTGCCCTGTTAAGTTCACTTCAGCCTCCAGTACAGACAACAGTTGGGCTTCACTGAATGGTTTCCTTCAGCTTTTATTGCTAAGCTTGATGCCATATGGTCTGGAATACCCCTTTGGTCAGTCAGGGTTAGTGGTCCTGGCTGTGTCCCCTCCCAGCTGCCTGCCCACCTGCAGTCTTCCAGCCCCTGGTAGGGAAGATCCATCTTTGTAAAAATAGTGGCACATGGGTCAGGAGTGACGTATTCCATCTTGGAAGGACAAGGAGACACCTCTCACCATGTTCCCCAGGGTTTGCAATGTATGAAATAATTTCTTTGTTTGCCTCACACAGAACCTGTATGGAGGCTTACCCAGGTTTCACCACAGCTTTTGTTTGCTGAGTGCTAACTATCACCCCATGTGAAGTTCTGGGTAATCCTGTCCTCTGGCCACTCCAAAGCTCCTCCATGGCTGCTGGACCACAGAGAACTGTGTGGTGGGGTTTGCACACCAGTGAGCTGTGGGGCATGGAACTTGGAGGGGAGCCTGATGGCTCACAGGGCCATAACCCCAGGCTGCACTGAGCAGGAAGGGGGGTTTTGGTGATAGTTCTGTCCTATTAAGAAGCTTGGTGTAGGATGATAATGAGGCACAAGTGTATATTAGGCACAGCTGAACCTCTGAAATGACAGCTCTACATTTCTTTTGTGTGGACCACCCATTTTATAACACAACCACCAGGTATGTTGGAATCTAGTCCATGTGAATTGTTTCCTTTCCCGGATGAAAGCAAAAAATATACTGAGATTCCAGATGCACCAGAATAGGACAAAGGCTTCACACAACTCAATTGCTGTAAACCACTTGGCACTAGCCAAAGCAATGTGGTTATCATTGTTGAAGGATCAGGATCTACTGGATGTGGTACAGTCACCCATTTATTCATTGCTCGCCAGTCTTGGATAAATCTATAAACTATTTTTCCATCCAAGCCTAGTCTAGGGTTTTTAACAGGCAAGGTAGGAGTATTACAGAGATACTCGTGAGGAATTCCAGGAAAAGACCACATGTATTGGGAGAAAAGAGGCCAGAGAATTAGAAAACTGGGGTTGGTATTGGGTGGGAGTTCCCTTTGTCCACAGCTGTGCCCACGAGAGCTTAAAACTGCTCATAGCCTGTGCAAGCTGTTTTCTTATCCTGTGACCCAAGAGGATTTGATGATGTGTTGTGAAACACAAGCCAGGTTGACAAGGTACAAGACAGCAGTGCTCAGCCAAAACTCTTCCTCCAGGATTGGAACCACAGCTTTCAAAAAAAGAACAACATCAGAGGAAGGCCATTGGCATTCAAAGAACCAGAGGAAAAGGTTTGTTTGGTAAGGCCTTTTTGCAAGCTAGAGATTGTCATCCATTCACTAGTCACACTATTAATGCTGCTCTACTGGTTACACTCTCCGACAAGTCCTGTTGTCATTTACATTGCAGGCAACAGCATCTCGGACAAAATATTACATAAACCCGATGGAGAATGGGGAAGTGAAAATGGAGTTTTCAACTTTCTCTGGAAAGCTCCTTTCAAAATTCATGGCTCATTTTCAAGTCACATTTGAGATGCATTGGTCAGGAGTCACTGGTTTCTCCCTGTCCAGTGACTCAGTACTGACAGCTGCAGGCAGGGGAGCATCACCCCATGCCCCCCCACCTCAGGCCCTCACACTTCTCCCCAGCAGCTCATTGGGCACCCTAGGGTGCCACCACCCATTGTTTTTGTGAAGTGGGCAGTGGGAACACTTGCCAGGGAGCAGCAGCCTGGCCTGGTGGAGGGGACAGGGCTCTCTGCCAGGCACTCTGCTGTCTCCTGGCACCCAGATGGACCCCTGTCCTCACTTATTGGGGACCTCCAGTCTCTGCTTCAACACTGAAGCACTTTCCCCTCTGTAAAATCATCATGACTCATCACTATTTCTACCAGACCTTTTTTCCATCTTGCTATCAATCACATTCTCTGGAATAGCTTCCATATGTTTGCCTGATAGAGGCAGTAAACTCAGTGGTTCCTCAAATCCCTTTTGAAAAGTGGAATGGCATTTGCCATGTGCCAGTCCTCTCCTATCAAGGACATTTTATCCTGTGGTTGCATAAGCAGGTAGATGACTAATGGTTGTTTAGTCTACAACGCAGGACTATGATCTAGTGCAAGCAATTTCTTCTTATGAGCAATTTGTCTCAAGATTTCTTCTACTTCAGTTTGAAACAGATTTTCTGGCTGACTCATTCCATATAAAGAAAAATCCCAGCCAATGAATAGCCTGAAGCTGTTTTGGAGTAAACAGCACTGCAAAGGCTTCATCTGTCTTCTTGAAAACCTTTCAGATTTTCTCTAGGCATGAACCTCAGTGCTGTTGGATAGTGAGCAGACAGAGATGGAGGTTACCTTGACTTTGAGCCTCAGAGAGATTTTCCATCACGCCCTTGTCCAGCTGCTCATCTGGGGGTATGCCTCTCCCCCTGCACACATTTGGCACCCAGCTGGGCAGAGGGCCTGGGAGCTCCATCCCAATCTTCCTGCCCATAAAGACACCACTGCCCACAACTGCCTGCTTCAGAGCCCGCTCTGAGCCCTGTGAGAAACAGGACTTTTCCTGCCCAGCTGGATCAGGGACAAGATTTGTCACACAGGTTTCCTGTAGACAAGCAAGTGTTGAGGTGCGACTGAGCTTCAGAAAATTGTATCTAAAGTAGACCTCTTTTTAATAAGCATTTCATCAGTTTCTTATTATACTGCACCATGCATTTTCTTAGAGGATGTCTTCTATCATTCATGTTTTAATTCACTGATTATTTTACAAATATTGAGCATATTTCCAGTCCAAAGCTCCAGCCCAAACTACTCAGTCTCCAGGACTATGCACTGAGTTAAATCTATATCCATTTACATCAGTTTGATATATATTTTACATATAACATATATAAGTCATATATCATTAACATGTCATAGATATATGTATAATCTTAACCATTCATTTACATACATATACATTTATATGTCTAGCTTTAATCTGGGTATTTTGGCTGTTTCCTCAGCCTGCTCTTCTGCACCTGACAATACCACAGGTGTCTTGTGAAGATTTTCTTCCCCTTTACTGTAACCCTGGTGGCATTGTCCCACTTAGAGATTTTTCAGAAAAAGAGATGTGAAAAAATGCATTCCATCAGTCACATTCCCACATTCCCCATCGCTTTCACTGCACATCTCTAACATGGAAATGTACTTTCAGGCATGCTGAGCTTTCACTGCTTTAGTTTCCATGAATACTTACAAAGAAGTGAACACAGAGAAAGCAGCTACTAAACAAGTAAACACTTACTGATGGAAAGGCGTGGATTTATAATGGAAAAAGGAATCTGATGAGGCGTGGATTTATAACGGAAAAAGGAATCTGATGTCTATTTTCTAGGCTGGGAGCCACTCCTATTTTCACACACAGAGCCAGTACTCCCCGCTGCTGTGTCTGGAGCAGGGCCTAGCTAAGGCAGAAACAGGGGGTTTTGCTGAAAAGGAGCAGAAGGCAGGTGTATGGTTCCTTCAAACATGGTCTCGTGCCCCTCAACCACAAACCAGCTAGCCTACACAAGGTGCTCTCTGCCTTCAGAACACTAAACAGCCAGCCTCAGCCTGGCCCTTTTTGCACTGTGAGCTGCACTGTCCCACAGGCGTCCTCAATAAATGGTCAACACCACAGATGTGCAGTGATGGTGTGGAAGGTGTTTCCAACATGCCAATGAAACAAGCAAGAAGAGTGCTCCTTTCAACTCTTCCACTTCCATGAAAGCCCCAGAAAGACACAAGTGGGGCATGATACAAAGCAATGAGGTTTGTGGAGAGCAGCCTTGCCCCCCTGCCCTCAGTGTTACAGCCTCTGCCTTATGGGGAGGAGCAGTCTTTTGCAGTAGGCCTTTGAGCAGCTGATGTGAGCCAAGGTACAGCATGCAGGGAGCTTTCTGGACAGAGTAGCATGCTACTTCATATCCTGGCTGTGACTGAAGGTGAGCAGTCATCACCTGCGTAGCCTGGAGAGATGCTGGACAAATGGAGCCAGCAGGAGAGACCCATCCTGGCAAAGCAGAGCTGCAGGCAGCCCCTGCAGGAGTACACGCTCCATCCAGGAGCTGCTGGGGCAGCTTTGCTCTCTGCATGAAACTGGAAAGGCATGGAAAATCAACGTCACTGGCCCAGCAGATCTGAACAAACCTGGTGAGGCCTGTGGATGCAGGGATGGCATAATCATGCTTGTGCCCCACTGTCCGCATGACTGCTGCAACAAAAGGCAGAGGCGTCTGCTCAGGACTAGCCCCAGGTTCTTCACAGCCTGTTACCTGATCCCTACTGGCCCTTCCTGGTGCTCGGTGGAAACAAGCCATCCATCAAATGGGACTGCCCTCAACAATCAAATGAGTCTCCTGTGGGAAAATTGGAATAGGCTCCCTTCACCTTGCACTGAAGCAGCATATATGCTGCATGCTTCTTTCAGTGCTGTCACAAGAACTGTCAGAGAGGAAAAGGTTAGATTTTAAACTCCTTGCAGAATCAGACCAATCCCCCAGCAGTCTTCCAGCCCAGTTACATGCTTTGATGGGTGTTGCAGTGGGGATACTGCAACATACATATATCAAACCAGGAGTCCCGTGGAAAGGAAATATATAGGACAGACAGATTCTTGCTAGCTGTTTCAGAGATGTTTATTTCTCCAGCCGCATGGCCGGAGCTCTGCTGAGGAACTGTTCCAGTCACGGACCAAGGGTCCTTCTGCCCGCGCAGGGAACACAAACCAACCAATGGGAACGAGGCTGAGCAGGGACAGGGAAGCCCCGTGTCTGTGCCCTCAGGGCCCCTCTCCCAGGGCTACACGGCAGGGGAGGGACCCCAACACCTCACCCGTTTTATTTTAATAAAAGGAGAATGAAAACAACTGGATAAACATAACAAGAACAGTTTCAAAACAAAACAAGCCACCCTCCTGAGTCTTTAAATGTCCAAACAGATTCTGTGGAACATCTTAGGGCTGACAGAAGGGAGACAGAACTCTCTGAGCATGCTTTGTGGGGAAACTGAGGCAGGAGAGGGTTTAACTTCTTCCCTCCCCCTTTTCATCCCCCACTCGGCATTGGAAAGGGATTTTTGGGGAAACAATTGGCAAAAGCATGGTTTTGTGAGGGAAACCATGGATGAAAAAACGGATTAGGAATACACTGGGGGTAGTAGGACATAGGGTAAAAGGGAAAGGTGGGATTAGGAAAGGGATTAGGATTAGGGGGGGCTTACAATGGAGATATTGTCTAACATGACTATGATTTTTAGCACATATGCTGCCTTTTACAGAAACACCATCAGGCCCAGTGACCTGCGATGCTTGTAACCCTTTTCTACCTCGTATAATTTTGAATTCTACCACCTCTCCATCTCCCAAGCTTGGGATGCATTTTTCAGGGTTATTCTTTTTAATAGCAGTTCTATGCACGAATATGTCTTGCTGGTTGTCACACCTTGTTATAAAACCATAATTTTGCTTAACATTATACCATTTTACTATCCCTAAGATCTTAGCTACTATGATCTTTTCCTTTTTCCGAGTGGCTGCTGTTTTCTGTCTCGCTGCATCTTTGCTCTCTCTTTCGGTCGCTCCCGTGTTGGAATTGTCGGGGCTGCTGGTGCCTGCGCGCTCTTCCCGGGGTCGCGTTCGGGGCTGCGCGGGCCGGGCCGGGCCTCACTGCTCAGTTCTCCGCGCGCTGCCTCCTCTGGTCGCAGCTTCGCTGCCGCTGCCAGGCGCTGCACCCACGTCTCGGCCGGGCCCCCGAGCGACGACCCCCCTGCATCCTGCTCCAGCGGATGGGGACTCAGTTTTGTCAAAGCTGTGTCTCTGGCAGATACTCCCTTCTCAGAGAGGGTTGAAGGCGAATATGCAGAGACGTTCCAACATCTCTGATTCGAACAAAAACCAATAGTATTTTGGAAAATCTGACTTGGATTAGTTAGAAGAGAAGCTGGCAGAGACAGACTGAATTCTATCTGTTATTTTCCAAATCCACCTTTTCTCCGAATGCAAACAATCTGTTTAGCTGCACTAAATGTGCACATTGCACAAGTGATGGGTGAGGGTTATGTTGGTTTAAGACAGATTTATCACTTTGTAGTGAACAAATTATTTTTCTATAAAGCTTGAAAAATAATTAATTGAATTAAAATACAATATTGTTTCAATGCTGCCTTAGTATTTTGAACTACAGACCTGAGTGGAGGGAGTAGTTGCTTCATTGCTATTGATCTCCTAGATCAACTCATGTAAGCTTGTAGATTTTGACAAGAAAGAATGTTTGGCCAAAGCTTTGTGAAGGATTTAGGCCGACACGAGAACTTTTACAGCTGTATCTTGCTTATACAGGAATGAACAGAAACCTGTGCTCTCCTGATGTCGATAAGGACAGTAGAACAGAATAGCATTTACTCTTATCAAGGAATGCGGAACACAACAGCACAGCTTTGGAGAAACAAATAGAGGATGTAAATCAGACAAACAGAAGTCAAGCAGGCAACAAAACACAAGCAGGATGCCAGCTCAGTTCTGCAAGGGTGACAAAGCAGAAGTTATGCAAAACAACGATATTGTCCTTACTCAAAAGCGGGGCTCGAGGAACAGCCACCTGAAATGGACACCAGACGTTGAAGATGGACCCCAAAGAACCATATAAGGACTTCTGACAAGGGGTGGGACAGTGTAAAATAAAGCCAAGGAAGTGGGGATAGCTAATGAATATGTAATCAGTGGTTGTGATAAAATCCCTGTTCACCCAACACTCTTCACACTTGAATGGAAGAAGGATCCCCCCGAGTGACCAGCCTGCTACAGTAAAGAATGCCTGCTTCTGATACTCAAAACTGTGTTACAAAGTTTCTATCCGGCCGATTTCAGTATCGGTGTGAAGTCAACTGGCCCATGCAGGGCCTCAGCAGCCCAATCCACTTGGAGGCTTGGTCCAGAGCCGCACTGAGGACACCTGGCACGACTGAATGACTCCAAAAGCATCAAGGAACCCCAGCCCTGACTGCCTGTACAGCCAGAGAGCCATCTGCTTCCCAGCCTTCACCCATGCCCACATAGTGGTTATTGCTACACTGGATGCTCAGCACCTCAGTGTATGGTTCTGCACATCATTGCCAGCATTGTCATTGCTTTTCTTTAGTGTCTTCCCTGAGAAAAATAGAAACTAACACTTTCTGGGAGAACTGGAGAAAAAAAAGACATAGGTCAGTCAAAAACACATGGGGAAGAGGTGGTGTTAGGGCAAATGCTGCTGCCTTTTGTAGGGTCTGGGACTGCTGTTCTGCAGCACGGGCACAAAATGAAATAATCATGTAATTATCATAGAATCACTAAGCTTGGAAAAGCCCTCTGACACCATCGAGTCCAGTCGTTAACTCAGCACTGCCTGGGCCACCACTGAACCACGTCCCCTTGTCGAGGAATTCATTCAGTGCAGGAGCTGGTGGTGCAGCTGCAATGACAGCTGCAGATTGAGCTCAAACTGCTGACCTTGTCCATAATGAAGGGCACTGGACCTGTGGCCCAGCCAAGTGCTCAGACACTGCAGGAGCTGAGGACTAGGGAAGAAGAACTGAGACTTGCATGAGCTTGGACTGTGAGGGGATAAAAGCCCAGTCTTTTGTTGGGGCTGCTCCTTGGAGGCACCAGCTCAAGCTCTTTCTGGGTTACTGTGCCAGGAATAAAGGGCTTTATGGAACAAGACATCTGAGGCTCCCATGGGAAAGCTGGGGTCGAACTGGTGAGGAAACCTGGTCTGACTGTGAGAGTGGGGAGTGCAGGGAGTCACGCAGGGCACTCCTTGGCTCACTGGAGCTGCTGCTGCTGCAAAGGGGCTTCAGTCCCAGCTGTTAAAGTTGCTGCTGGTGGGAGAGTGACTGCCAGAGTGTCTTGGGAATGGTCAGACTGGGAAGGTTCCTCAACACCCAACTGCCACACGCACACATTTGTTGAACACTTCCAGAAATGGTGACTCTAGCATTGCCCTGGGCAGCCTGTTCCAATGCCTGACTATCCTTTTAGTGAAGGAATTTTCCCTAATATTCAATCTAAACCTCCCTTGGTAGAAACTTGAGGCCATTTCCTCTTACCCTGTCACTTGTTGCCGAGAGAAGAGCATGGCTCCACCCCCCTGTCAGGGAGTTGCAGAGTCTCACTTGAGCCTCCTTTTCTCCAGGCTGACCCCCTCCAGCTGCCTCAGCCACTCCTCATGATCTTGTGCTGCAAAACCTTTGCCAGCTGCATTTCCCTTCTCTGGATATGCTCCAGCACCTAATCCATGTAGACAACAGCAAGGACAGTGTGGGGACCAGCCACACCAGAGACCCAAAAAACAGCTTCCTGGGTGGGAGAGCCAGTGCAATGATTTACAGTCTTGTGGCAGGAAATCACCCTCCTTCCACCTCTGTTCAACATAATCCCTAAAAATGTAAGCAGCAGTATTGATGTTTCTGCTTATAATGCCTGCACAAGTCCATACGTACCCTTCTTACTTCCCCTCTAGTTCTCGGTAGCCCAGGCAAGCTCAAAGGTATTACAAAGAGCTGGAATTATGCTTAATCCTGTGCAAGATGGGGCAGATAGTACTCAGCATGTTATTTCTTAATGGCTTTTATATGAAAAAGTACCTATATGAAACAGAAGTTAAAAAGATGTAATTAAAAATTAATTGTTCAATTAGGATAAAGTTGGTGGGGTATAATACACATTGTAGGGGTCTGCCCAAGGGACAAGCTATTTAAAAGCCAAGGTCCATCCAGAGCCAAGCTGAGAAGGCACAGCTGGAGACAAGCACCTTTCTGTAACTGAGGCAGGGAGGAGGGCACTGGGCTGAGCGGGAATGGGACTTCCCCGAGGGTGGGGCTCTCAGGTGAGGCTGGTCAGGGCCATTCAGGCCTCTATGGGTACACTCAGGTCCACCATGGGGCCATCTCAGCCAGCATGTTCAGCTTGTGCCCAGTGATCACTTCCTGCACACTTCTGAAGAGGGATCTCAAAGAAAGTCCTGGTCCTCGTAGGGAAGCACAGTCAATACAGTGCGGTCTGCCTGAACTGGTGTCTGCTCCAAGACTTGTTCAAGGGCACCAGGACAGAGTGGTGTAAGGGGAATCTGCCAATTCCAGGTGTGAGAACTTCTGGGAGGTACTTCTGAAGTCCACGGTGCAGTAATAGACCTTCGTGGCCCTGACCAGCCACACCTGAGGCTTCCACCTATCCACATGATGTCTTCAGTGCTCTTTCTTTTCTAATTACAGAATCATTACATTTAGAAAATCCCTCTTAGGCCATCATTAACCCAGCGCCACTGTGTTCACCACTAAACCATGTCCCCAAGTGCCACATCCACACGCCTTTTGAACTCTTCCAGTGGCGGTGACTCCACTACTGCCCTGGGCAGCAGGTTCCAGTATCTGACCACTCTTTCAGTGAAGAAATTTTCCTTAGTATCCAGTCTAAACTTCTCGTGGCACAACTTGAGGCCATTTCTTCTCATCGTGTCATTTGTTCCCTGGGAGAAGAGCCCAACTCCCATCTCAGTCTACTGGGAACATACTCGGGAATTATTTACCTACACATGCCTCCGTTCTATCTCGCCTACTCCATCGCTATTCAGCCTTTAGTTATTGAAGATCCGACGTAAAAGCATTTCGCAGGACCACAGGGTGGCACCAGAAACTAGGGCACGGGTTAGGTTTGGGAAAGACCTCGATCCTAAATGTTTAGGGTAGGGCCGTACCGAGGGTAAGGCGAAAGGGATCCCACCGCTGGGGATGCCACACTACCCTGCAAAGCGAGTGTTTCCACCTGGAGACGTTCCTGGAGAGGGGGAAAGGCAGGAAGACGTGGAGGATAGCACCCGCCCTCCACGGAGCGCTGCCCAAAACGCCAGACAGGCAGCGAGCTCGCTGTGGGATAGGGATGGCTGCAGCCCCCAAGCGGGGACGGAGGGGCAGCCGTGCTCAAAGCTCACCCTATCGAGCAACGCCAACACCCCCGGCGTCGCAAGCCCCGGCCCGGCTCCGCCCCGGCCCCGGCTCCGGCTCCTGCTCCTGCTCCTCCCCGGCACGGTTCCGGCTCCGGCTCCGCCCCGGCACGGCTCCGGCTCCGCCCCGGCTCCGGCTCCGCCCCGGCACGGCTCCGGCTCCGCCCCGGCTCCGGCTCCGGCTCCGCCCCGGCACGGTTACGGTTCCGGCTCCGGCTCCGGCTCCGCCCGCGGTGCCCTCACGGCCGGGGCGGGGCCCGGCGGGCGCCCACAGGGAGGCGGCGCCATCTGCCGGCGGGAGGGGAAGGCTGCGAGAGGCGCCGCCCGAGGGCGGTGGGGGGCGGCGCCATGTTGTTTGTAGTCCCGACCCCGCGCAGAGGCGGCCCCGCGCAGGCGCAGAGCGCTCCGTGCCGCGGCGGGCGGAGTGCGGAGGTACCGCGGTCCAGGTGAGCCCTGGGCCGGCCCCACGGGACCCCCCCGGGACCCCGCGGAACCGCCGCGGCTTTGGGATGCGTGGCTGCCCCTGGGCAGTAGGTGCCACGCGACAACGGCGGGCGGGCTGGGGTCGAGGGCAGCCGCGCCCGCGGTCACCGTGTGTCCCGCCGCGTCCCGGCCCCGGCGCCGCCGGGGGTGGTTTCGCCGCGAGGGGGGTCGGTGCCGCCGCCGAGAGGCGCCGCTGAGGGGGGGCTCAGCGCAGCCCGGCCCCGCTGTGAGGCGCCGGTGGAGGGACCCGCTCCCCCCGCTGCGAGTGGGAAATGATCCTCGTCACGCCGGGCTGCGCTGGGAGCGGGGGAAACGCCTCGGAAGTGCCCGAGGTTATTGCGGAGATGGTTTTTTCATGTAAATAAGGGACGGGAGTGCGTCGGGCGTTCTGCTTTCTCTCATTTATAGCTTTTCTTCCTGGTGTTCAGATGTCAGAATTCTCGTTTGCATTATTTACTTCAGACAACGCAAACTGGGTGTTTATCTTTAATTCGGCCCAGCCTTGTCGGAATATGAATGGAAAGGGAATAGCTTTTAAAAAATTTTGTTGATTTGAATCATCATGTCTCTTTTTTCTATTTAAGAAATATTTTGTATTTAGTATAAGTCACAACAGGAATTGAAAACACTGTAGCAAAATCAGAGGCTTCTGCTATCTTAAAGAGCATCGTTATAAACAGCAGTACAGAAGATGGGATATTACAAAACAAGCGAGGCTGTGAGCCCTGTCCTGGCTGCTGGGAGGCTGGCGGCTCATGGCACTGCCTCGGGGTGTTGCACTGCCGATTGAGAGCCTGGGGTCTGTACCGTTCTTTGGTGGCTCTCAAGTCTGAGGAGGTTGGAGCCGGTGTGCAGTCGTGTCATAAAGTGTGGTCACACCATGAATTGCTGTGAGATTGGGGCTTGGCCACATGCGTGTTTGCTCCGGAGAACAGGAACTGTCTAGTAGGGATCGGGGGGTTGTGTCCGGGAAACCCAAGAGTATTTGTGCTTGAATACTGAGGTGATGAGATAAATGGGGGTTCCAAGTGGAGAAGAATGCTCCATCCCTGGAAGTATTCAAGTCCAGGTTGGGCAGGGCTTGTAGCAACCTCGTCTAGTGGAAGGTGTCCCTGCCCATGGCAAGGGGTTGGAACTGGGGGAGCTTTAAGGTCCTTCCCAACCCAAGCCATTCTGTGAAGAATCTGCTTCTGCTACGTGTGTCAGGCATGCTTGTGAGCATCCCGTGTTCAGAGGACTTGGAGGCTCATTGCTTTAGCTTCTGCTTTGCCTTGTCTGTAGAAACAACAGTCTTCCAAATGATGGAGCCTGGCAAACCAGGTTTAGCAGCGGTGTATCAGTCTGGGGGGAAAAGAAAAAAGGTGATGTAAAGTCAAGGAGCTCAATTTAAAACTAGTATGAAGGTTTTCTAGTACAATAATTTCCTTGGGCTAGGTAAGCAGAGCTTACCAGATGTCTCGCTTAGTTAACTGGGGAAGAAGCAAGGTGATCAGTAGGATTCATCTGGATTATTGACCACTGGACTGGGGATTGTTGAGGGAGCTCAAGATGGGCAATGACTGTTCCAGTTTCAATTATTTGTTTGGATTTTGAAACTGGTGTGGCACACAAGGCACCTTGTCTTAGGGCAGCAGCTTTGTGTGCCTTATATTTGCCTGGTATGGAAGTGTTTGCAAAGATAAAAGCTGGAAATGTTACACAATGAAAATTAAACAATATTATACAATGAAAATTATACAACTACTGCAAGCAGCGTTATTGGAGCCTGTAACTATTTTCCTAGCTACTCATTCTGCATCTGAGGTTAAAAATTAATTGAAATTAATAACCATGTTTGATTTGCATTTTTCTAATCTCAGATTACCTTCAGAAACCCTCCAGTGCTCCCATTTGCAGCTCATATGTCACATTGGTCATACATGCCACAGTCCTCAGTGTTTTTCATTGGAAAGTGTAAGTGTAGTGGTACCTTTAGATTTCAGAGGCTTTATTATGTACAACATGTGTTTTGGTTCCTTAAGGATATACTAGAAAATTTTTTTAAAAATACTTCTGAGACTTTTTTTTTTAAACATTCCTCTGTTGTATGCTCAAGGTAAACATTACAGCAAAGTAGAAATATATAGCTATTTCAGTAAGAAGCACAAAAACCTACAGTCATAGTATAGTTCAAGGACAAAGATAAAAACAAAAGAGAAAGCAATTCAGTTTTAAATTGGGGGGGGAGGGGTGGTTGGTTTTTATGTGTAAGAAGAGACTAGGGGTTTTAATTTTTAATTACTTAATTGTCATTCTCACAAACAGTAGCTTAGTTGCTTCCTGGAAAATGGTGAAGCCAAACCCTCAGTTCTGTTTCCATAGGCAGTGCTAACACCATAACCCGCCCTGAGCAGGGCTTATCTTGTGCTCTTGTGTCAGCTGTGTCTTGGATACAAGTAAATATGTCTGTGCTGCTTAAGCTAATGTTGGGCACTGTGCAGGGCTGGCTCAGGCTATTTTGTCTCTGTGAATATTATGGCCTGGTTTAACCTGTGATGGTTCCAGATGAGCAGAGGAGCGGTTTGGTACTGTTTCCTTGTGTAATGTTAGTGTTCCTGATAGGTGTCTCCGTGCTCCTCAGTGGTTTCATGTTCATGTGAATGTGGTTTGGGAGGAATAATAAAATCCTGTATTGCTTTCCCCCGAAATTCCCAGTGTTCTGGCCAGTCAGGTCAGTTATTAAGCCAAGCGGTTGTGATTTGGTCCTGCTGTGGAAAGGGTTGGGCGACTGTGCCTTCTACTGTGCAAAGCAGAGTTGAAGAGAGACTTCCATAACCTCACTTGGTCTTCAGTTGTGTTCTTGTAAATTCTGGATTGTAAATGGGATTTGCTAGATTTTTAATGATCTTATTGATCACTCACCGTTTTTCATCTGGTCATATCTCCTTGTATTCTGTGACTGGTATAGCACCATTTATTGCAGTAAGTCAGCAGATGCTGTGGGAAGCATGGAAGGAATAGCTCTGTTTTCATCTGACTATTGTCCTTCCTAGACTTGGATGCATTTCTGTATTTACAAAGGGTTTAGTTGCCCAAAGGGGTTTTCCTTATTTTACATAATATAAGAACAGTAGAGGTTATAAATGTAATGTTTAATTTTAAAGTAACCTTTACTATTCAGCCATGTATAAAGCAGACTCTCTTTGTAGTTACCAGATGGACTAAAGATGTGAAACCAGCACTTTTATTCCCCCCACAAGAGCTGGATTTGTGACTTTTACCTGTGTGTTTGAACAGAGAAGATAGGCAGTCAGCTGCTTCCTTTTAATCTCTGTTTTGGTGATGAAGCTGTGTGTTACACATCTTAAACTGATCTAAAGACTGGCTGCCATGCAAAAGGACTGGCATATTCTTGCCCTCTCTTGTACCACCTTCAGCATTTACTGGAGGTTTTCCTGATCCAGTTCAGTTTGCTGAATAATCAGAGCACTAATCCAGCCCCTCTGTGTCCTCATCTCCCCAGAAGATCAGCTTTTGCCAGGTAGGTAGGCTGAGTGAGTTCACAAAAGGGCTGAGGAGTACCAGAGACATAATTGATTTTTATGGTGTAAGAACACTGTTCTTTTCTAAAAGTGACCAAAAAGAGAAGAGCATAAGGTCAGGATGTATAATAGAAGCCTTCGCCTGATGGCCCTCTTGTCTCTTGTCATTTGTAGAATGTCAAGAGGTAGATGTTGTTTGCTTTTATTTTGTTCATGATTAATGCATTTTTCTTCTGTGAACTAGCCTGTGTCTCCCATCCACTGAAATGTATGGCACTGCTACATCCCAGGGAGATTTTTCCAGAGCACAGAATCACCTTGTTGGTGCTAACTACCTCTGTTTTGTTTTGAACTTGACAGCTGCTGGCTTCATTTCCTATCTCTTAGCTGCTGTATGGTTTGGACACAGTGAAGAACTGATCTCGATTTACCTTCTCCATTCAACTGATGATTTTACAGGTTTCTGTCATATGTCACTGCAGCAATCTCTGTTTCCAGGCAGAAGAACCCTAGCCTGATTGATTATTCCTCATTCATATTTTCAAACCTTTTTTCCTTTAAAAAAAATATTTTCCCTTCCATTATGTCCTCTTGAAAGGAAGGAGCAGGCACTACATCCAGGATTTAAGATGCAGCCATTCTATATTTTTATATGGTAGTTTTATTACTAATAATTTTCTAACATTATTTTTTCATGCACTGAATGACTTTGAGCTGATGCTTTAATCAGTCTGTTGTGACTCCAGCAAGACTTTCTGAATGTTAATGATCAATTTGGAGTACACCACTCTATATGTGAAATAAGGACCATTTATCTTCAGACTGCTGTGCTGAATTTAGTCTGTTATTTTATTTCTCCATTATTACTCTCAGAGGTTTTTTCCGCAGATCTTCAGCCAGCTTTTCTCTTTGCTCTCAGAACAGCTTGTATGGTAAGGAGACTTTCACTCTGCTCGTTGCCCCTTTTTCCGGACTTTATGAATACAGTGTATAGCAGAGTGCTGCAAAAGGCTCCTTGCAGTCTCTCTCCCTGGGAAAAATAAACACTTATGCCCACCCTCTGTGGTCTGCTTTCAGCTGAATGTTAGTCCAGGCAGGGGCTTTCCCACTCAGGGTTTTCCCAAGTTCTCCCGGTGTTGACTGTGCGGCAGTTCTGTCTGCTGTGAACGCTGCTTAGGGAGAGGCTCTGCATGTCCTGTGCCCCTCTGGCACTCCTGCCCCGCAGTGAGCCCAGTCTGCAAACAGCTTGGACTGGAAATGAGCCCAACAAATTACAAATTAACACTGATTTAGTGGTCTTGTGCTGGCAGTACACCAATGCGGGCGTTTAATTAGAATCAGTTTAGTCAGGTAAGTGCATATGTCTCTGTGCTTGCTGCTGCTGACTGAAACTGCAGCCTTACAGGCTGAACTAGTCTAGACTGAGGCAATGTGTCTGTGCATGCACTTCCTATTTCATATTGTCATGTTTGATGCTGTAGTTAGCTTAGCGTGGCTTGGTGTATGAATTACACCAGGTACTAATTCAGTCAATTTTGTGACTGTGTCTTGGATGGTTTCCCTGGGCTGAGGCGGGTAAACAGTCTGACTCTGGGTTAACATCTGGATTTCCTTAAACAAAGACAGTGATTAAGGAGGGGCTTTAGTGTATTTATGTAAATTAATAGGGGTCTAGTAATACTTTTTATCCTATATATGGACTTTATTCTAATTTATTTATAAGCATCATAAATACCTTAAAAATGTAAATGGAAATTCACAAATTTTGCTACTGATACCCTATAGCATTTTGTAAATTCTAGAATTATTTGGGGTCTGGGTACATTTAAGTTTTCTAAATACATGGGATATATATCTTTAATGAAATTTCTGTTCACTAAATTGATTTTTCAGATCTGTTCTTGAAAATTTGCCTGGATTCTCCAGTACTGTTGTCACACAAAGTAGTTTTCTCCTGAGGGGTTTTTTGGACTGTCTTTGTGGGGAAACTGAAGTTAGGTGCTTATGTTTTTAATGGTTTCTTTTGGCTGTGGTAGTTTTGAAATTTATTACTTAGCCAATAAAATCGGGGCAGGGGCTGGGGTTCAGGTTGTGGAGGTATTTCTACCTTTGCACAGGCAGAAAGAAAAACTTGATTTGTGTAAATGTATAGTTTTATGACTTGGATTGGAAAAGGAGGGCTTGTGTTTGGGTTGTGCTTTGTCCAGATGGTAGAAGGTGGGGCTTGGGGAGTGGTTTAAGTCTGCTTTTCTGTGCTGCCAGCTCAAGTGCTGCATGGCTTGTCTCTGCCTTGGTGGAGAACTAATGTTACAGTGCTGGGAGTCTTGAGAAAGGACACGCTGCACGGTTGACAAAGAAGTGTTTTTAACCATTTTATAAGAGCTCTACATTTGCTATTTTCCTTATGTAGATCATTCTGATACGGTTTTCCAGAAAGAAGTGACCCTTGTTACAAATTAAACTTTCCTCCTTTAGCTTGGATGAAAAGATTATCAAATACATATCATATGGCCCTCAGAAAATCCAGGGAAGATTTTTTTTTTTCACTTTACAATGCAATTGGGCTTTATCCATCAGCCAGCCTAAAGAAAGGCACAGGACTTGGTGAAAATCTTCATGTGTATTAGCTCAGCCATAGAATAAAACTATTCTTTCCTGACATTTTTAAAGTAGTTAATTGGAAACATTCATTATTTTTAAAAAAAAATGAGTAAGAGATATATTTTTTTGTTGCTTCTAGCAGTAGGTGGATGGAACACTCAGCAGGTATTCCTGCCAATTCATGTTTATCAAATAGTCTGTGAGGTCACCTGTCAGTGAGTGGCCTCTCTGCTCCATCCCCACACAGGTGAGCATGGTCATGCTGCTGTGAGGTTGCAGTGCCTGTGGGGGTCCAGGAGTACTTTGGAGTTGAGAGCAGAACTGTAGGACTGCAGGGCTGCTGGTTCACAGTGAGGACATTGCTTTAAGAGAAGGGATATTATATTCAGCATTTTAAACTGTGCAATGCCTATATAATGCAACCACTGTAGTTGCTGCTCTGATGATGTAAGAAACAAAAGGAAGGAGTTGTTGCTTAGAAGACTGTCTGTCAGGATGTCTCCTTGGTGAGACCTTGGCTCGCCTGTGTTAGCCTGTAGTGCTGGGCTGTAGCCTGGATTGTCTCCCCGGCCACAATGTGACTTGGTAGTGTTGGGCACTGTGCTCATTCATGCTGCTGTGCCATAGAACTGAATTATTGTAACTGAAGAGTTGGCATAATCTAGGGCTCTCAACTGGCATTTTTCAGTTACTGACCTGTCATTGTCAAGATTTCAGCACAAATGTCTAAGTTGCAAAAGAGCTGGACTTTTCCAGCAGAGTGAGTGCAAAAGCACAGGGGGAGCTGTAGCTTTGTTTGTACAAAAGAGCTCATGAAGTAGTTCGCGTCATCTGTGCTTAAATGCCATATTGTTTTTTCCCAGTGCCACGTTGAAGAAAAAGCAAGGCCTCCACCGCAGAGAGCAGCAGCAATATGGGCTGTGTGCTGTAGAGATCCAGGCGTACCCCAGCCTGGGAACGCTGCTGTATGGTGGCTCATAAGAGAGTAAAGGTTTAAAATATTCTTTTGTCCACACTGAGCAGAACCATTGCCCAGGTATTCAGTACCTTTTGGACACTTAATTTCTGTATTTGTAACTGGTTTTAAATGGACTTGGAGCTCATGGCTATCCTGCCCCTGGACTCAGTGGTGGGGCTGACCACATGAGGCAGGAGCCAGAGACAAGTTGTCTGTGATTTCAAGGGATCACAGAGTTTTTCTAATCTTCTACTAAAATGCCCCAAACAACTCAAAGTCCGCTCTGCTGTCAGCCAAGCTTCAGGAGACACCTCCACCTCAAAAGCTTTTTCTCTGATCTCTTTCGTAGCAGTTGAAACCTTAGAAAATGGAAACCATGAGCATTTTTCCTGTTTCCAACATGCAAAAGTGTTATTGATGTGGAATTGGAAAGTGTGATGCTTGCAGTTGGAGACGGTCTTTAAAAAACTTAAAGCCGGGTTGATTTTTGTTGTCCTGGTATTTGAATACGTGCTTGTCTGGACGTATTTCATGTGGTCAGAAGATCTGTGACCAGACTCTTTTGTCACAGTAATTGCTAACTGATTTCTCTGTGGCTGTGCTCCAAGGGAAGGAGCCATCTCAGGTCTGTGATGGTTACTCAGAGGTGTTAACTTGCCTTAAAAGTGATTGTCACTCAGCCAGTGTTCCAGTTCCTGCCCCAGACTGCAAGGAAGTTAAAAACCTTTGTTGATCTGATTTCCCTGGGGGCTATCCTGGGTCTTCTGAACTTCTGTGTTGGCATGCTGGCAAGCATAGAGGTGGAGGTGCAGCATAAGAAATGCCATCTTCCTTATCGCCCTCCCCCTCCCTGTGGAAATACTCCCAGCTTTTACCGCGGAGCAGGCAGCAACACCTCCCCTCCCCCCAAATCTTGCTTTCTGATATATCTATACTTTGGGTGGTAGATGGAAGATTTTTTACGATTTAGTATTTTAAAGATTGGACTGAATGATCTTAGAGGTCTTTTCCAATCTTAATGTTATCCACCTTTCTGGTCCCTCTCTGGCCTGAGACCGTCATACCAGAGCAGTAATGGAGACTTCTTGTACCCTTCTTACCAAATGTTTTTTTGCTTGTTTTGTTTTGTTTGTTTTGTTTCCTGTTGATGTTGAGTATGAATTGGTACATTTTGTGTGATGTGTACTTCCTTATTGTCTTCACTAATTCTTTGTAAAGGTATAGGAATGTTGGCAACGATTTCCAAATTTTAGGTAGCCTGACAGTCTTGTATCCAGGTATTGAGCAGTTCTTGAAATCTGGGAAGCAAGTATGTCAGCACCAGGGCTGCCTGGTCACGTGTACTCCAGAAGCTTCGCAAGGGTAATGAATCCATCAAGCCCTTTGGATAGTGATTGAGCTTACACTGTGAGAAATGGCTCTTGTTGTAACATTTGGTAGTAATTGCCTAAATGAAGTGTTTTCAAGGGGAATTCCAGGCCATTATAATTATATGTATGCTGCACTCACTCCAGTATAAAAATGTCTTTAAAACTATTTGCAGAGCTCACCAGTTGGTTTCTTGGGATGGGGCTCTTGTGCCTGTTCCCCGTGAATGCATTCCATTTCTGGCAGTGGTTTTAGGTGTTAGAAAATGATAATTCCTTACTGAACATTGTTTTCCTTGGCAGTGCGGTGACTTCTTAAAATGTCTAAGAAGTCTGTCTTTCTGCCCTTTTTTTTTTTTAAATTTATTTTTTTTTTAATTAACTGTGATATCCTGAAGGAAGCAGAATTTCTGTAGGAATTCCAGCATCAGCAGTGAAGAGCAGATGAGAATGTGCAGCGCTGGAGGCAGAGCAGAAGAAGCTTCTGGGAAGGGATAGTGAGCTGAGTGCTTGTGTCCCTTGGGGCTGAGCTGCAGGAAGTGTCCTCACAAGCTGGTTTGGTCTGGGGAAAAAACCTTAATCTTCTTTTTCCCTTGTTTAAAAAATGTTTTGTTGAGGTTGCAAAACAAGGACAAGACAGCCTTCAAATGCCAGCTTTGGAAAGGGTGTTGCATAGGATTTCTCAGACAGATGGAGGAGGCATTCACTGAGCACTATATTACCTTTTTTTGTCAGCAGTGGAAGAATAATCCAGGTTTTTCCTTGGGCCTTACAAAAGATAACCACTTTTGCCCCCTTGACTTTAATTGTTTCCTTTTTCTTTAATAGAGACAGGAGTTTCTTAACAATAAAAGCAATAAAACAGCCAGAGAAGCCTGTGATCCCTTCTAAGAAACGAAGAAATAAGAAATAGGATAAAGTCCATTGTATGGTATAGTAACCTTTGAAGAAATTCATAGTAGAATAGAAATACGAGTTTAAGACAGTGTATAAAGGCAGGAGAAATACTGTCAGTACTTCATTTTTGTAAAATAAGAACTGTTTAGGCAGACATTATTCAGCCATTTAGGGAGGTTTCCAGAATATGAGTCTCTCTGCTTTCTCTCATTGGTAGTAGTTGTTGGGGAAAAAAATTGAAGTGGCTCAAAACACATTGCACCAGAAAGCTTAATTCGTTACCTGAGCATTGTCTGAACTGAGAAGTGTAATGCAGATATCTTGCTTTTCAGTAGTTTTATTCCTTGATGTGATGTATTAATGTTTCCTCAGATCTCTAGCCTTCAAATGTTCTGGGCTATGGATTGATTATAAACATGGCACTTATGCTGCTATTTTTATCATGTCTCCCCATTAAAATGAACTGCTTATGTAGAAGCCATCATAAGTCACCTTGTTGGCCTAAAAATGACTTAAGCAAATACAGTCTTTGTATTGTCAAAATGTTCGGTAAGGAAAGGCTCACAGAGTTTAAATCCTGATCTTTAAATATTTCATTTAGTGAAGTCTGAAGTATTTTTATCATATCCTAAATCACTAGACTCCAATTTTCTTTTGTGTTTTTAAAAAAACCCCAAGGTTTCTGAGCAGCAGTGATTCCAGGGTCTGGGACCTCAGCTTTCAAGACTGGCATTCACCTTTCCATCTATCAAGGGACTTGTTCCATGCCCACAGTCTCTGCTTCCCTGCAGCAGGGTTCAATAATCTGTGTGGCTCAGAGGTACAGGGAAAGCCATGTTGTGGGGAGCAGAGGTACTCTCCTCCTAGCATCTTCTGGTGGCTCCAAGCTCCTGGGTGCAGTTGCAGTAGGAGGGGGATCTCTCTTCTCTTGTCTGGCCTGCAGTGGTTTCTGGGCAGCTGTTAGAAAGTTCTGTCCTTGTTTTACTGGCATGCCTGTATACTCCTCATTTTTAAGGGATCAACAGTCACATCTTAACATTGACAGCTGCTGCTTCTTCCTCTGAGCACCTGCATTCACAGTCACCACTGACCTGGTGAGAAGCTTGGTTGAGCAGTGCTGTGCTGTCTTTCTCATGCAGTGGCTAGATGAAGAGTGATGACTTTTATTACTGCTGATTGCATAATAGAAGGTAGAAAACAGCTTTCAATCAGTAATGGTGAGGGTTCTATTTTACTTCAAACTGGCTGTAGAGGCATTGCAGGAGAAGTAGCCTTGGAGCTTTTACCTCTTCCTTGGTTTCTCCCCTGACTGCATCTTCATTTGAAGGAAAATGAAAACATTTAACCTCTGACTGAGGTGAATATTTAACAGGAATGTGTCAGGTGCCAGTGTACTGGGCTGCAATGCAAAGTGTTGGTCCCTTCATTAAATGCAAAGTTATTCCATGCTGACTCAAAAGATCTCAAGAGAAACAAGACTACTTAATCCCAATGTGTGGTTTGGTGAAAGAACTGTGGAGAAAAATGTGTTATCCTGTGCTAGACAGGAGGTTCAGATAGATCAAAGAAACTGATCTCTGACTTCACTGTATTAATATCAACATAAGAAGCATTGCCTGAAGGGTCCAAGAAGACCAAGAGTACAGCCTAGAAAGAGACCATGATGAACTTACTTAACTAAACCAGATCAAGCCATTGTTTTGAAAAGAAATTAATGCCTGAGCCTGTGATGATTCCCTCTGCACCCTTCGTTTCATAAAAGCTCTTGAACAAGGAGAGGAGTGTAGGACTTCTCTGCAGTGGATGGACACTTTTCGCAGCTCCTAGGTACTAACCTCGTGTAGCTCATACTCAAATGGAGCAAATGTACATAAAAGGGCTAATAAAAAAAAAAATCAAAGTTGAAGTCAACTTGAGGTCAAGAGAGAAGCATACGAGCATCTTAAATTTAAAATTATGTAATAAAATATTTTTTAATGAAATTCCCAACTCTGGGAGTGGTAGGGGAAGCAGGGCATTATGTCAAAGGTTGCATGCACATTTATGAAGGTTTGTGGCAGCATTAAGGCACACTTCTAAAGAGAAACTCTATCTCCCTGAGGAAGTGTGAAAGTCCTATAAAAGAGTGAAATCATAGGAATAATCAACACTGGAGCTCATTATCAGCATAATCTGGCAAATTTTTTGAGTATAAGAGAACTAGAAAAGAGAGAGCTGATGAGAGAGCAAAGGCATGGAATTAGAAGACGGAAGGAGACATTAAATGGTTTAGGACTTTGCACCTCGGAAAGAAGCCACTGGGAGGACAAAGGGAAGTAATAAAGCTTTATGGAAGGATGACTGGTGCAGGAGGTGAGTGAAGAATAACTGGCATTTCTGAGACCATGAGGACTGTTGGGATATCCAGTAAAAATACAGCTATAAATCAGACAGACGGAAGATTTATTTTATACAGTATTTTCACAATACTAACCAGTGCCGGAGAATGATATGGAAGCCAGAAGCACAGAGAAGTCAAAGTCAGAAAAATAAGCAGAAGACAGGCAACAAATTTATTTTTATCAGCAAACATACATTATCATAGTAAATGGAAGTTAGCTTTGAGGAAACATGAAAAAAATCCTGTGGTACTAAGTGATAAAGCAGCATTTTAAATTCAGCATAGTGAAGTAATGCAGCTGGAGAACAGCCCCCACTGTATGTGTACAGCAATGAGCTCTGAATTGCTTTTCCAGTCAGAGACAGAACTGAGGATTATAATAGGCAGTTCTATCAAAATATTATCTCATAGTTTAGAAAAGCAAATTGAAAGTTAAATGCTGGTGGAAAAATAATGGTGATCAAACTAGGAAACAGTGGTGTGTAAGCTCACAGTGCGCCTCTGTTGTGAGTGCTGCATGAGTTCTAGTCCCATCGCTCTCAAAGACCCAGTGAAACTGGGAGAGATTCTGAAAAGGTTGATGTGATTGATCAAAGCTGTGCAATGAGTTTCTTGTAAAGAATGATAAACAGATCAAAGCTCCTCAGTTTCAAAAAGATGTCTTTGAAGAGGATATGATGGAAGCACAGTCTTAGCAGCATGGCGTGTATGTGAACCCACTATTCACTGTCTCTTTTGATAAAAGGACTAAGACCACCAAATGGAAATAGTGGGTGGCAGGCTCAAAACAAAGTGAGATATTTCTAAAATAGGAGCAGGACCTCCTCTTTTCTCTTTGGCATCGAGTTTTTAATCTGCTGGAACGAATCCCTGGATTTAAGCTGATTTATTCTGCAGTTAACACTTCATCATAATGCTGTTCATGGGGCTTTGTAAGCTTAGCTCTAGAGCTCTGTTCACAAGAGAAATCCTTTTGAATGGTGGAGTAGGTATATGCAGCCTGGCAGGCTAAAATGGCCCCTTGGATCAGTTTTCATTGGGAAAATCAGTGCAACTTCTCAACAAAATATTATAGTAGAAATACTTGGTAAAGTCAAATACAGTTTCTGCAGCTCAGGATATACAGCCTCACCTTGTGTCTGGTGTTTTCAGGTTGTGATTGGAGTATTAAAACTTCTGGGACAGCAAGACCAAATATACCCTCTTTGTCTGGGATTAGCTGGGATGGTGGCATTTTCTTATGCTCCGGTGGTAGTTCCAGCTGCATCTACTACAGAAATAATATTACATTAATATACCAACCAGTTGCAATAGTGTTGTTTTGGGATTGCTCCACAGGAGTTAGAAAAGCAGAAGGTTTTGGATTCATGGAAACTGGACATGATTTCAGCATACAGGTACTATTTGTTTGTAGTTTATTACCTGTGCTTTATTTTATTTGCATATTTATTGACAATTAATTTCTTGCCATTTTAGGCCGATTTAGCACCTTGATAAACATTTCTTTACTGAATTGTAAAGACAAACTTCACTAACTTTAACTCATAAACTGCTCAAGTGAATTGTGCTTTTGAGTTGTGTTCAACATCTGCTCCTGACCTGCAGAAGGGCATCTGGTCACAGAAGCATGTCATTATTTCCAGTTCATTAAATAAAAGCTATGACCTTAATCTGAAAATCCTTGAGATATTTGGAGTTTGAAAGAGTAGGGAGTGGAGTGGTGTAGTCTGCTGGTACTGCTGAGCTAACCCCTCACGGTCACTTGTGTGAGCACATGGTCTCAAGGACGTTGTGTCTCCCTGGAGGCACCTTGCTCCTGAGCAGGGCACAGCTGTGCCCAAGACTGAATCGGACTCTTGAGGTGCTGAGGAAGTGTTTGGTGGTAAGGTGGGTTATTATCGTTTTACTTCTAAAGTGTTATTATGATCCAGAGTAATCATATTACTGAGGTTTCACAGATAACTAAATGTCCTGTGTTCTGTGGGTGATCTCAGACCTCTCCACTGGTCAGCTAAAACTCATTAGCTGAAATTGCTGTGGACAAGGCTCAAAAGAGTATCCACACTTTGGTTCCCTCATGGCGGCTTAAACAAAGATGATATTCTTTACAATTGGGTCTGGCACCTGATTGTACCACAACTCACCTGACTAATACAGTCTTTCTTACATCTTACGACTACCCTTCTTCAGAACATTTAAAATATTTTCTGAGGATTTTTTTAGATACCACAGCTATAACACTGCAATACTGGACACAGGGTGCCATTTTCCAAAAGAATATGGCAATGAAGCTTGGAAAGGGAGGAAAAAAGAGTAATGTTGGAGTGAATAAAATCAAATCAGAAGTAACTAAGGCTTTCATTTTATGTCTGAGATGCCTGCATCAGCTTAAATTCTGCTTAAAGGTTAATATGGGAGAAGTGTGCAAGCAATGTTACAGAGAAGAAATACTAAACCAAGTAAAAATATTTGATAATTTATCTCCAGGTGAAATTAGTGTCTTTAGAGAAGGTATTGTCAAGCTTTTGTAGGGTTGAGACTGGTGTTCTAACCCTTGATGTTTGCCAAGGGCATTGGAAAGTTCCTTCTCTGGACAGCACATGTGGGCAATGGGAGTTGTGACTGCTCAGAGCTGTTCAAATGGGCTGTCAGAAAGAGATTATTTGATATAATCTCCAGGGTGTGTTACTTTATATTGCATATTTTTGGGGGGGGGGGGTGTAACAGTGGGATGAAAGAGTACTCTGTATATAATAGGTCAAGCTCTTGATAATTTTCATGACTCAAGGAAGGAGAGAGGCACTAAGATTTCATGGGCAAGGCTGCCTTACTGTTCTGCAGTACAAAGCCTGAGAATAACTTCTGTGTTCACAAGGAACAGCAGTGTTTCAGTGCACTGGGGAAGAAACTTCCACAGGACTTGAGAGAGGCAGATGCCGCCTGCAGTACATGTGGATGTACAGGCAAAGGGGAATTATTGTCAGGTGCTCTTCTTTTGCTGTACCCTAGACATTTGCTCTTGGACTGAATCAGACGGGATGATGCACTACTGTCTTGCTTTGGAAGACAGGTGTCTGCCAAGGAAGGCAAGAGTCCCTTGAAATGAAAAAAAAAAAAAAAATGCAACCCTCTTCCCTCCGAATTATTATAATTTTGAAATTAAGGGGCTTTCAGGTAAAGATATGAGGAACAGGAATAACAGTTCTTTACTATTATATATCTATATGTGTATAACAAGGCAAACAAACAGCAATAACTATGGCAGTAAGAGCAAACAATCACAAACCCAGTCCCAGCCTTCTCGGCTGTCGGGCCCTTTCCCCTCGGGTGCAGTTCCGCTCGCAGCCGGCAGGGGCGCTGGCGGCTCCCGGCGAGCAGGGCAGGTGCAATGGTTCCCCCGCGGCTGCAGGGGGCGCTCCGGAGCGAGCTCGGGGAGCACGCGGCACTGGCGGCCTGGGATCCCGGGAAGGGATGGGACAAAGGCTTCACAAACCCCTGGGCAGCTGATCCCGGTGTCCGGCCAGACCCTTGGGAACAGCAGGCTGGCAAATCCCAGGTGGCAGACGAGATGTATCGAACTCCGGAGCTGCAGCAGGAACCCCCCCTGGAGGTCTCGGCAGGCAGGGCATGCGGAGCTACAGAACAGCAAAGGCTCAAAGCAACTGCAAAGGAACGGCGGGGGCAGGGCAGCCACAGCCCAGCTGCCAGCAGGGCAGGGAAAGGCGGGCTTGGGATGCCGGGATCTCTCCGGTAGAAGGAAGGCAGCCGAAAAAAACCCAGAAACCTGCAGTGTTGACGAATTCCTTCCAGCCTCTCTCTGTCCAAATGCTGAGAACTAACAGCCCACAAGCCCAGGTGACAAAGAGCAGCTCATTGGACCCCGCCCTCAGTGGCCAGGACTTTGTTTTTTTTAAGCGCTCAGTAATTTGTCCCCCTGGCAACATGTATGGGGAAAATTCTTTAAGAGAAATAGAAAACAGAAGGAGAACTCCTAAAACCCCAAGAACTACTCAGGTCCTGCATGGTTCCTCACCTGTTCTTTTTCTGGAAAATATTGAACGTTTTTCAGAGTTGGCAATCAATTTAATATTAAGCCTGTTATTCTGATATATTAACATCTGCCCTGAAAAATTTACCAGATGAATTTCTGCTCCAACTATGCCTTTAATGTGAAGTATCTTGAGTTGACTCCTTATTCATTATGAAACAGTTTTAGAAAGGGAATTTTTAAAGAGTTCTGATATGTGGCTGTAGCAGCCACACATACTTTTGGATTTTTTCTTTTTATTCTGGTCTGTGATATTTTCAGATTAAAAATCTCATTGTTTATACCACTTGCAGCAAGGGAAATTCCCGTTGGATAAAAGGAAACTATTTTTGCAGTGAGAATGGTGTGTAATGCTCGAATCTACATCCTTAGAGATTTTCAAATCCGTAAGGCCCTGAACAACTGGATCCAGCTTTGAAATTACTCTTGCTTGGAGAGTAATCTCTCCTCCAGAAATCTCTTCCAGCCTACACGGTTCTGCAATTGCATCCAGGTCCCATAAACAGAAACCTTGCCGTGTTCCTGCGAAAGAGGCTATGAACAGGCTTCTGAGAAACTTCCTCTTAATTCTTACTTGAGGAATTAGTTTTAGACTTTGGTGTAGTCAGCTTTTTCCTTCTCTCTTGCTTTGGTGTGGTACATCCTTGTCTCATGCAGGTTTCTAAGGAATGAAATCAGGAATTAATCTGCCATAACCAATTCTTTCTAAACACAGAGGGGTTAAACGTGAAACCCATGTGATGGTTCAACTTTAGTCAGGACTAGAGTATTAGAACTAAATCACTTGTATTCAGATCTTCAGTTAGTTTTGAAAGAAGTAAAATCTTTGTGTTTTAACATCTTTGGGGGTCTGTTTACAATAACTGCATATCCTAGTTGACAATCGTCCTTGGGATCATGGATTTCCATCATAAGATATGTGATGTGAAACTGTCTTAAGCTTGTGAATGTTTGCCTTATCCCAAATATGCAAAACTGAATTTCACTTAAGAGGAACCACCTTAACTTACACTGTTATTTCTTGATGAAAACTAAATTCTGAGTTGATCTAATCCATGGACTTTGGTTTGGAGAAGTTTGGGTGAGGAAAAAAGTTGTTACTGCTTTTACCAGATAGCTATTGCAGCAAAAGCTAGATTCAGATTACCTTTCTAAAACCTGTTCTTTTTTTGGTATAAGTTGTTTACCCAGTCCAGTTCACAGTAGATAAGCTTTGGTTTCTGATTTTGACCCCTCAGATTTTAACAGGAATCGGTGTGGGGGTGAATGAGGAAAGGCAGGGAAAGAAGGATGGAGAAAAAGGGAAACAGAAGTTCTATTTGCATTTTAGGAAGGCAAGGGCTTGGATCTCACAAGTCTAGGAGGCACCTTTTAGGAGGATGTGTCTGCTGGATTTTTGCAGATCTCAGGTAGTAATGATCAGAGCTGTTGCAGGAAGAACTAAACTCACAAGCAGCTTGGAACCAAGAACAGCCACTGGAAATCTGTAGAAAGCAAATTTGGTTTGGGTGAACATGGAACCTGGGGAGTAGGTCAGTTTCCTCCTCAGGCCTTATCTGACAAACTTAAAATTTGGGAAGGCATGTTTGGTACAGAGTGCCGTCTGCCTTTGGCTTCCAGCTGCTTGCAGAAAAGCATTCCTAATTCTATGAAAAACATCACTTGCCTTCCAATGGTATTTTAGGTATTTACTTTATATGCAGTTTTATAACTGACTTCAAACACAAGTCATTCTTATGAGTGATGTTTAGCTTAAGTAGTTGGTGTTTTCTGTCCTATGTCTCTGTTGTATTCATGCAGGTGTTTGCAAACTACCCCTGTAACTTGTAAGGGAGGATGCTTACAGTGGCCGAAAGAAAATGTGGTCCAGTGCTGCATCACAGAATCACAGACCTCAAACACCTCATGTCAACCCCTCTTTCATGGGCAGGGACACTTTTCACTAGACCAGGCTGCTCAAAGCCCCGTCCAACCTGGCCTTGGGTACTTCCAGGGGTGTTTCTACCTTCTCTGAAATAAGACATTACTATGTTTTATCAAAAGGCTTCTATCCATTTCAGAAACTTGTAACGTGAATGCCCATGCTGATGTGTACTTAGGTATTCATTTATAGGCCGGGTTACACAGAGCACCATGAACACTCTAGTGAGTTTGAGAGTATATTTCCCTACCCTTTTGTATGTGATCCTCAGCTTATACGGCAGGATTGGGAGGCAGTTCCAGAGGTCATTACATGTCTGGTCCTCATTGCATGAGTTGGTTCTAATGTGATTGTCTGATAGGCTCCTTCATCTCATTAAACCAGGAGAAAGCTAGCCTGGCAAAAAGTCTGCAGTACATCTGCTCATGTTGCAGTCAAGCATGCCAGACATTCCCCAAGGCAGGGTTTGGGTCCTGGCTGCAAGGGGATGGAGCAAAGGAGAGATCTGAAGGGTCTGGTTTTTCTTTCAGAGGTTGTGAGGTGAAACTCAAGTTCCTCCGTATGTCCTGACATAATACCCTACAACAAGGCAACTCAAATTAGCAAAATTAGAGTTCTGTCCTATGTTCTGTTTACACTCTTATCTAGATGGATTAGATTTATCATTCCCTAAAGCTAAGTGCGTATGCCTCTGTATATCATCTGGCAGCATCCTGAGCATGTACATTAATCTGCTCCCTGATTCAGCTGAAGAGCTAATGCTGCCTGGACACCTGGTTTCTTACAATCCAACCTCAAACTGAGATACTTGACAGATTTAGAAAAAAGACAGCACACAAGGAGCCTTTTCATCAGTCAGTTCATTGATCCAAGTGAAAGGTAGTCCTGAAAAAAACACTTGAGGGAGAGGGTAAGGAGATCTGATTTTCCATGTTACTGCATAATCATCAGCCTGGTGCAAGGGAAGAAGAGGAAGGAAGTTCTGTCTGGTGTAGGGAGGGAGGATGGGAGCATCCCTTTTGGCAGAAACTCACAATTGTATTAAATAACTAATGAAATTATCTCCTGAATTGTCTGTACTGTATCCATTACTGGTTTTAACTGTGCTAACTGGAGTTGCCTCTCCTGGCCAGCTGCCTCAGGAGGGACATGCAATTCAGCCTGACACATACAGGGATGTTTTCTGCTTGGAAGCATATACACAGGCTGGAAGTGATGGACAGGACAGCTGTGTGGCAGTCGCAATGGGTCTGAAGTAATGGCACTGATACTTGAGAAGAGGTTGTCCTTCAATGACACAGGTTGGGCCAAAATGAAAGAGCTTGTTCTGGGAAGCTCAAGGAGCAGTACTATATGCATAAGGGGAATATTTCAGTAATGAAGAAGAATGGGCAAAAAGCATATAATAAAAATCTTATTTTACCAATTTGTTTCTCACACAATTGTATTCTTAAAATTTGTATCAGTCCTGTGAATGCCCCTTTTGCAAGCAGTCTGCAGCTAGAGCAGATTAAGATAGTGAAACATGGATTAAGATAGGAAAGCATCCTGAGACTTAGTCTGTCTTCTGTGGACTTTGATATTCCTATTAACCATCAGTATTTAATATTGAACAATATGTATTTGCTGTGATAAAACTTAAGGACTCTCCCATGTCCACCATGGTGGATAACTTGGAATTGGAGCTGTTGAAGTGTTTGATCAGCTTGTGCCTGGAAGTATACTACTTTCTCATGGCCAAAATCCATTTTTTTCGAGTTTGAGTGAAGTAAGAAGAAAAGTTTGGGGTTGCTCTATGAAGACACTAGAAGAGATTTGGATGTATATACATATACAGCACAGTGGAAGGCTCTTCTTTACCTGAATGAGCTGAACCAGAAGCATTTGTGTCTTCTTAGCTGCTGAAGAGCAGAGCTATTTGTTCTTCCTGAACTTTGCACATGTCTGTGATGATTTTTAAGTTTGGTTTATCCAGACTGCACATGTATTTGTATATATATTTATTGCATTGTACATGCCAAGAGATCACCTTCACTGGTGGATACGTTACTACATTTGGTTTAGGTTGTGCAATTTATATATTTGAGCAAACACAAAGTTTAAATGAAAGTCAATCTACAAATTTTTTCTTCTGTCCCAGTAGCACCCCATGCAAATGAACTAAAAAATATCAATCAAAATTGCATTAGAAAATATGAAAGCTGAGGTCTGACTAATTCTCTAGCTATACAGTAACTTAAACAGTGGTTCCTCACAGACAGCAAGAAGGCTCAGTTTGGTGTAATGGTTATATGTTATGGAATGGTTTGGGTTGAAAGGGACCTTAAAGGTCCACCTTCCACTAGACCAGGTTGTTCTAAGCCCTGTCTAACCTGGCCTTGAATCACTGCAATTTAATGTTTAGTAACCAGTGAAAATGCAACTTTTTCAATAAGATAAATAAAATGCAAAATCAGCATTAAATTTCAGTAAATTGAAATGTGGTATTTGATGATAAAAATCACTGTTAAAATCCCATTTAAACAGATTTCCAATTCACCTTGCTCTGGAATGCTTTACTTTGCTCAATGCAATATGTACTCACATTTGATTAATTTTTTTTCACTTAAAGTGTGAAAACACAGTCAGTTAGTAGGAAGCATGGATGAAATGAAGCAGAAACAAGCTTGAAAATAAAACTGCAGAGGAAACTGAAGGATCTGGAGGAAAGCAGTCAGATTTCATCATAAGCTGCTTAAGAGCATGTTCCTGCTGAAGACAGCATTTTCCCCACTTGCCTGGTGTCGCATGGGCAGATGTGTGCTGGGGAGCAATTGAGGTCAGCTACACGTAGTGAGTGCTCAAGGGTGGGGACACAGGACAGGGAGGAGGTGGCAGGAGGAGAAGGTGCAGTGGATGCCATGATAGTGACAGTGCCGATGAAGAGCTACATGTGTTTTGGTTTGGACAAACATCCAGCCAAAAACCTCAAGAGCCCTCACTGGTGCCTGGGTGGGATCTCCTGAATGACAGGGCTAGTGGAAGTAGGTGGCTCAGTAGAGGTGAAAGCACCTTGGAACAGATCCACTTGAACATGTCCTTCACTGTGGAACTGGCAAGAAGGGCTCTGTGGTTTGGTCTGAGCTGTGTGAGCTCTGACACTGGATGATACAGGTGTTGCTTTAGAGTGATGCCACTGGGCACAAAAGGACATAGAGCATCATGCGAGTAACATGAGTGGTGGTAACAATCACTGCTTATTTCATCTGCCTTGGGGAGAAAGGAAATGCTGCAAAGCTGTTTGAAAGAGATACCATGATCAGAAGAGACTCTTTCAAAGACAATAATTTGCACAATTTTCATCAGAAATTTCTCATTCCAGTTTATATCCTGGGGTGTCTCCACTCTAAAACTTCTTGGACTGTCCTGTATAGGGGAGCTCAGCATGGTTCAGTGTTTTCATGGGCACTGGTCCAGATAATGTAAAACACTTTTAAAGACTTTAACAGCATTCTTGCTTAATCAGCCCTGTGGTCGATGCCTGTTAATTCAGGCAGTCAGCAGGCATGGTGTCCTGCTTGCTGAGCTCAGTTACACCCATGGCAGTATGACACTGCCTTTATTTAGAATTGGACTCATCCAAAATTAATGGAAAGCAGGGCACAGACCTTTTCCTTACAAAACCATTGTTAAATGTAGGTCTTGTTTAAACACCTTAGGAATTATATGCACCAGCTGACATTTCTGTCCTAGGTGTAGCCCAGATATCAGGGACATAAAATCATGGTGGATTAGGAAGCTGCTATTGCTTTGCTCAAGTGCAATGATGCCTTAAAGATCTAGGTATAAAAGAACACACTTTCGAGACAATATTAGTGTAGGAGGTAATATAAAGGCTGGTCTTTATTGGGGGCCTCCAGGGGCAGATATGGAAAAATGTCCACCCTGCATAGGGGGTGAATACAGTTTTGTAAGTTTAGCAAATTAGGATAATTGACAAGAATCTCCAATTAGAAGCACAAGTGATGAGGTAATTCCTCCCTGGTTCTACCCTTTTCTGAATTCCGCCCCCCCTTAGGTAGGAACTAAACTTTGTTTATGAAAATGTGTCTCGAAGAGCTGGTTTCAACCTTGGCTCCCAGTGAGCCAAACCTTGGACTCCCAGGGCTTGGAGCCTCTGGAATGTGTTTTGTCTTTCTGTCTATCAGGGTAGGGAAAAGTACTGGAGCTAGCTAGGAACTATATAACTACACAACAACAGTCTACAGAGTTACAAATATATATGAAAGAAATGTAAAAGCAAAATCATTTTGGCAACAGTGAAAGCTGGAACTGCACTGGTGAAGCAGAACACAGTTTCTTCCTGTAGGTACACAGTTTGCCTTGGAGGTGGAGCACCATGTGGCACATTCCCAAAAATGCATGAGCTGGAATGCAAAGTGAGTAACCTTAGAAAATATTCTGAAACCGAATTTGGGCCCTTTTGCTTGTTTCTCTGGAAGTTCACCATGTCAGCCAGCACTTTAGTATAGAAAACATAGTCACTTGTGCAGGTTTTGGGAAGCACACTGCTGTCCGGAGGCTTACACAGGGCAGAGGAGCCACAGAACAGGAATGCCTAAGGATCTCAAGGCCCATAATTAAACTTACCTGAGATCTATATGCCAAGACTGTGGGTCTGCCCAGCCAGGCTGAGGAGCCGTGCCAGAGAGCTGGTTTTCCAGCAGCACAGGAAGCAGGAATCCCCTTATGAAGAACAGGAAAAGTTACAGTGGAGAGCAGTTACACAGCAAACATAGCTTAAGAAATAAAGGCCTGAGCAGCAAACCTGCAGACCATGGTGTCATGGTTTTGACACTGGCTAAGCACCAGGCACCCACAAAAAAACCTGTTCACTCATTTTCCTCTGCTGTAGCTAAGCAGAGGAGGGGAAATTAAAATGAAAACTTCATGAGTTGAGATAAGGATTAGGGGAAAAACATTTTAAGGGCAAAACAGGCTCAAAACTTAAACAGTTTAAAAAAAATTTATTATTAACAGAATTAAAAGTAAAAAGGGTAATGAGAACTAAAACCTTTAGAACACCTTTTCTTCCCAGTCCGTCCCTCTTTCCACCGACCGCACAAGGAGACAAAACGTGGGGTTTTGGTCAGTCTTTCACTTCTTATAAATCTTTCTTCGGTATGCTTAAGGAAAAGAGTTTATTTCTTCTGCTGTGCTGTGGGATCCTTCCCACGGGAGATAGTTCTCTGCGAACTTCTCCAGCGTGTTTTTAACTTTCACAAACAGCAGCCCGCCTGACCTCCTGTAACGTGAGTCCCTCCCACGGGCCAAGAAGTCTTCCCACAACTGCCTAGCGTGGATCATTTTAGTTCATGGGGTTTAGGCTTTTAAAGATGAGCTGTTCTAGTTTGGAAGCAAGGGTTCTCTGTCTCTATAAGCAAGGGTCTTCTCTCTGTTCGAGTTCCTCACTAGATTACAGCTTTTCAACATTCACTCGCGCCAGCGTGAGCACTGTTGCTCACGGGCTGCGCGTGGATCTCTGCATCCCCCCATGCACCTCATGAATTACAGATTTGTTGTATTATAGTCCTCCCCCGGCGTGCAGAACAATCTCAGCTCCAACGCCCGAAGTTCCTTACCCTCCTTCCTTTGCACCGACCTGAGTGTCGCCATGTTGTTCTCACGTGTCCTCTTTTCCCTTTCCTCTGACTCGGAAGAAAATTGTTGTCCGTAGGTATTATTGTTCTCAGGTTCTATCAATTGAAAAGTTCTTACAGAGTTTCGCAGTGCAGAAAGGGTTGAGCTTGTCCGTGCTCCGTGTCGGGGAATTGTCTGTTTTCATCGCTGGCCACATGATCCCTGCCGGCACTGCACGGGCGGCTCCTGCCAGGACTGCCCCCGGCGGCCTCCTCACCACCCCTCGGGAGAAGAAAGGACACCTGCCCGCGCCTTTTCCTTTCTTAACTCTGTCATCACAGAGGCGTTACCAACTTCTCTAATTGGGCTGGTAACCTGCGCATCGTCAGAGCCTTCAGTGATTGGCTCTGTGCCGGACATAGTAGAAACTTCGAGCAGTTTGTTCCCGCCCACCAAAACCTAGACTGTTTTTAAACTAGCACACGTGGGTAGTGTATTTTGGTTCTGGCATAGGTTGCAAATTGTGGGTTTGTTCCCATCTTCCTTTGCATACCTGGGAGTAGCACTTCTGCTTTCCATCTTGTAAGACATAGCTGGCTTGTCAGAGAGCGGTTCTCAGGAACCTTACCCGGATTGTCATGGCTGTGAGTCCCTAGAGAGGAGCTTCCTCAGCTTGCCTCTGTTGTCTGCCAAATGAGGGAGCATATGTTTAGGTACATTTGATGCCATGTTGAGTAGCATAGCTTGCCAACTGATGGGTGTAATTTTGCCTCAGTGTGGTTAACATACCAGGTGAGAGTGTAAGTGGCTATGGAGGTAACGAATTATAAGCTGTAGTCAAATTGAGGTGAAAAAACAAGAATTTTTTGCCTCTGAATGCAAGGTTTTGTTGCACTGAGTTCCTAAACAGTGTAGAGAGATTGAACCTCCGTAAGAAAACAGACTTGAATTCAAGATGCAGCTCTTGCAGCTCCTAACCCTGCAGGAAGCAGTTGTGCCAGAGCTTCAGTGACCAGAAAGCAGAGCCTCAGAACCTGCAGGTGTTGCAGTTCACACTCGGCCTGTAGTACTCATGCTCTTGACTTACTGAACTTTACTGCGATTTCTTTCTTTGTGTATTGAAATGATGTATATTGAGAGTAGCCTTGTCTTAAAATAAACATGCACACATGTATTTAAGGTCTTATTTTTGTAGGTAGATGGTTTCTTTCTAGGGCTTGCCTGCCTTGTTTTTTTGTAGCCTTCTGTCTTTACCCTGATTCTAGTCTCTGTGCTTAATGATTCACCACATCTTTCCTGGATTCTTGTCTTACTGGTTTTCAAAGAGCATAGGTTTCCTTCAGCCTTTAGGAAACCTTTGGAAAGGGATAGATGGTTTCAGTTGGGGGATTTGAGTGTATTTACAGTAATATATAAATAGAGGCAAGAGGAATACTTGCAAAGCAGGTGGTACTGGGCCATTTATAGAAAAAGTGTATGATTTATACATGGATTGTTTCAGACAAACCTTTTGCTTTGCCTGGGCCTGTCTTCCACAAAAATCTTTTGAGTGCTACGAATATTTATGCTGCTTTGTTGTAGTATTTTAAACTTGCTTTCAGCTTATGAAATGACATGTTTGTCTTTTTAAATAACAGGAGGAATGGAGGGAGAAAATTGTTTCCTGGGAAGACAAGTCTGCAGAGCTTTTTTACAAGGAGTCTCTAGCATGGTTGGAGCAGAGGATAGCCCAGCTCACCAACACCCCACCCTTTCCTTTGCCTCTGCACTTGGCGATGTGCTCTACAGAGGTCTCTCTACTACAAAGCATCCTCTTTTGAGAATTTTTGTGGCCTTTTTTGCTCAAATGTGCCTGTTTGCTGCGTTTCAAACCAAAATGCATGTTGCTGTTAGCGTAGCAGGTGCTCAGGTGAAATTGTGGCAAATAGTCATGTAGAGCGAGTAGATTTTATGCTGTAATCACAAATTACCCAGATTTAATCCAGGGCAATCACACTGAGCTTGCTAAGACCTTGGGAGAAGTACATGCATCTGCCAATGGAATCGCCTCGGCTTGGATTAAAATGAAGTCCTGAGGCTGTCTCAGCCATTTTCTGGAGAGCTCACAGTGAGTGGATTGGGAAGAGCTGATTCAGGAAGCTAAAAAAGCTGCTTGCAAGCAGTGATGGGGACCCCCTGTGCCTTTTCCTTCAAAAAACCTTCAAAAAACTTTGGAAAGCAAAAAAACCGTTAAATTGCTAGGTGAATAGATATAGAATCAAAGTGTTTAGGGAAAAAACGCACCATCTGAGGCTGTGTAGATTTAATCTTTGTGTGATTTTGCTCTCAGTTCAGCAATTCTCGGTGACTTCCTGGCTCACCTCAGTATTTGGTTCCCACTGGAGGGATCCTTTGTAGGTCTTGCTCCTGGGTGAGAATGTGCTATGAGCTGAGAAGCTTTCCAGGCTGACTGTGGTGCAGACTCACTGCAGAGCAAGACTCTTACTTTTCTGTGAACTTCCCTACAGAGGTTTTCACAGCTATTTGAGCCCAGCTGGTGTTAAGGAAGGTTGTCTCTTCTGTCTCAGATCAGCACCCAAATCAGCAGCCCTTTTTGTTGCTACCCGGCTTGCTTTAAGGAAGGGGCAACACATAGTGCACATTATGGCAAACAGCAGCTTGCCTTAGAGATCTCCCTTCCTTTGAGACAGCATTTGGAGCAATAGTGGACCAGGAAGACAATCATCAGATTAATTTCAGTGTGATGTTGTTTATTGTGTGCACTGTAGTTGCATCTAGAGATCAAATATGGAAATCAAAGTTGATGAGATAAATGCATTTGTTAATCCTTGCTTTGAACCCCTACTAGGTTTTTATTCTTCTTATATAATATGTGATTAACAAAGTAGTGCGTGAGTTCAAGATGTGTGTCTCCCCTCTGACAGACTTTGCACACTTCATGGATGTGCTTGTATTGACAGCAAACAGTGTACCTGGGCAGGTTTATGCAGGATGCATCTCAGGCCTCTCTGGGACTTACCGCACTTTTTATAGCTCAGGGGAAAGAAATATCTGCAAGGCTATAGCAGAAGTTTCTTTGAGCAATGTAAGGCAGAGCAGTTGGTGCTCTGAGGTGTTGTTTGGTCAGCCACAGCTCAGTAGAGAGGGGTTACTATATTGGTGCCCTCCTTCTCTGTAGACTCTGGTTTAGGCAAAAATGCAAGGTGTGAGCCCAAGACTCAGGAAAACTCCTGCACAGAGAAAGGTGGCTGGTGTGTGCACAGTTTTTTAATTCCTTTGGGTAGAGTGGACAACTTCTTTGTCTCTTGGGTGACCCCAAGAATAAGCATGACCTTCCTGCCTGCTACCAGTGGGTGTCTTTTCAAAGGAGCATAAGAGAAGGGATACGGTCTCCAAATAATAAGGTGTAGGTGGTCATTCCAGTACTGTGTCACCTGTCTGCACCTTATCTGCAGATAAGCTTTGTGATGCTTGTTTGAAATTCCTTTTGTGTCTGTAAGCTCGTGTGATGCTGTTTTGGAGAAAACCTGGTAGATATTGAGCTCTTAATCAGTCCCAGTGTATATGGAAGTTGTAATTCCTTAGTAGAAATATTATTTTATTCCGTAATATCTTATCAGTATGACAGTAACCAGCTTTCCCCTGGGGCTTACAGTGCACTACATAATGGCTCTTAGTATTCTTCTGAATAAGAGTTCCTTGTGGAGTAAGGGGATTGTTGCCTATAGATTAACTGGTTTCTTGACACTCTGACAACTGGTATGCTTTACAGCAAAAAAAATCGGAAAAAGAAAAATAATTCAGTTTCGTAAAGCAAAGGAGCTAAAAGAGACAGGAGTTCCTATTGCTGATTTTCAGAGGGAAAAGGCGTTTTGTTTTTATTTGTTTTGTGACAGATTGGCTTCAGCCACACCAGGGTTAGTCCTAGCACAAAGGGTGCAGCTTAGGCACAGCATTTGGGGTGAGGGGGACCCCTCCTCCACACCACATGTTTGTGTTGGGTTGAGGTGGATGGAGAACACAATTGTTATTTTTCTACTTTTTTTTTTCTGTGGTTAGTAGCCTATGATATCCTAGACAAATAATTTGATTTGTGACAGTATTCAAAAGTATTTTCCTAGCATGCTCAGCTGATGCACAGGAAGTCCACCACATGCTTACTTCTGTTCCGTCAAACGAAGTTGATGACTTCATTTATTTCATCTGCAGCAATAGGTACAATTTTCCTGAACAATCAGGTAGACTGCACCATCAGGTGTGATCGTCTGTTGCCAGAGCTCTTTTCATGTTGCTGCAGCTGCTTGCTCTAGAAATTCTTCTGTCTAGAAACACAGCTAGAGTGTCTAGAGTAAAAATTAAATGCCTTGTAAACTCAGCCATATTTTTCTTCCATCTTCATTGCTGTATTTGTATTCAAAGATTTCTCCTCTGGCTCCGTGGCAGCAGCCATTTCCCACAGACGTATGGCAGCTTCGCATAGTGTCCATTAATTCTTTTCTTTCCTTTGCTGACTCTGCACCATCTGATAGAATGATGGTTTGGGCTGCCAAGCTAACAGTGTTGTCTGCACATGTTCCACTGGAACAGCACTATCTGGGGCCCTTTTTATATCTCACCTTGTATCTCACCTTATATCTCAAGGACTGCCCTGAGTTCTGAACCGTCTTATGTTCTGCCAGCAAGGAGCGTGGATCTCCACACCTCTGTCTCCTGTGTGTAGATGTGGTTTTGTCTGTATGTCTCAGGGATACAGCACAGCCTTGCCTTTGGTGGCAGGATGCTGGGGTTTGGGTGTGTAGGGCATGGTAGGGGGAAGTCAGTATTACCACATACTAAACACAGTTTTTCACTCTGCTGATCAAGTAATTTCCAGTTCATTTCCAGACACGCTATGGCTGAAATACCAGCAATGCGTAGAAGTGGATGCAGTTTCTCAGTTGAGAGGCCTGAGCTTTCAGGGACAGCTCTCGGTGGGCAGGGCAAGGAGTAACCAGACTAACACAGTGAGAGCAGGACTGGGTTTGCCTTCTGCACTTATACAGGTGCTTTATGTTGCATCAAGGACCAGCTTTTCACAGGCTTAATTTGAAGCATAGACAAGTCTAATGAAAAATCTCTAATCTTCCTTTGATTAGCATAACTTGTAATGCTGTTTCTAACAATACACCTTTGTTTCAGAATCCCTATTTGCTGCTTTGAGGATTAATTGGCTTCACTTCCAGCACCATGGATGAACTGCAGGATGTTCAGCTGACAGAGATCAAACCGCTCCTGAATGACAAGGTAATACTGGCTGCTGCTTTATCCTCACAAGTGTACTCGGGATGACTTTGTGTCTGGCAAGGAGCCCTAGCTGCCAGAATGTGTCTACAGATTAAAGTACCTTAAGCACTGAAACCCAGTAAATTCTTCCCCATTCTGGTAATCTACCACCACCTACTCTTCCAAAGTCTCAGAGAAAGATAGACCACCACAGTTCAGGTAATTTTGGAGTCCTGGCCAAACAGTATCTCATACCCATACTGCGGATTTGCAAAGGCTGGGCAGCAATTGAAAAGGTGATCCCATTCCTGACCTGGTGTAGCTGTAAAACCTCTAATAAGTTTCTCCTTGTTAGAGAAATGCTGGATTGTATCCTGGTTTTTTTGGTGGGGGTTGTTTGTTTGTTTGTTTTACTTTTTTTTTTAGTATTCTGTCTTAAATGATCCTTTAGTGTTTTGACCCCTAAAACAGCTCTGTCTCCCTGGATTTAGTAATGGAGAGTCATCTCCTTTTAATGTGTGCAGAGCCCAGTTAGAGCAGTCCAGATTCATGCAATACTGAGACTTTGGAAAATCATTGTATTGCAGCAGCTGTTCAAGTCTTTCACTCTTGTCTTCTGTGGGCTGGAGAAGAGCCATCTGGGCTCTGGGAGAGCCCTGGCCTTACTGAATTCTGCCATAAACTGTTGTTGAGAGTGCCTAAGTTCATTACAGGCATCCCAACAAGATCTAGCATCTTATATCTGCAAACTAATTATGATTATGAGCAATGTGGTTTGGTCACTTTGCATAGCTCACAGCCAAGCCTAATGGTGTGGGAAGGAGTTCCTAAGGCTTTGCTGTTTGATGGCTGACATCAAGAACTGGCTTGTGCTGCCAAAGGGCTGTGGTGCTTTGTCCACTCACTGTATGCTTGCAGAAGACTGCATCATCCCCCACAAAATGGGTGAAATCTCTGAAATTCTGCTATGTTTTAGTCTGTACTGATAAGTTTTTGCTCATTTCTTTAGCGTTCTAGCATAGCTGTTTGGTATATGTAAAATCTAAAAACTCAGCTGAAATCTGCAGTCCAGGTACCTGTTCTGACAGACTAGTGCTTGACTACTGGGCTTCCACCATTTTTAAAAAAACTGTTTCCTGGAAGGGTGAGTCTTGAAAGTACAAAATCAGTGTAGACCAGCAAATAAAAATATGGAATACAGGCCTTGAAGAGAGTTACTAATTTCAGAACAAGAGATAAAACATTTACGGAAGACAAGCTTGCTAAATACAGCGGCCCAGATCTTGCTCATGATTCTCCTGGGATTTTCTATGTTTGAATTCAGCTGGGTAGATTGCCCTTGCTTCAGTCAGCTGACCTAAGTAGGAGGCATTGAAGCATGCCAAATCAACGTGTTTTTCACTTTATAAGTTTCCACTGTTTCTGTCAAGTATTGCCGGGTCAGCCCCGTCCAGTGGTGTGGTGTCAGTTGTGGTTCAAATGCTCACCCAAACAGAACACCCAGTGGTGTTAACCATTGCACAGAAAGGCACACAGAGAGTAGCTACGTGCTTTCCTTGAGTCAGTGTTAAAGTTACAGGACGTGTATAGTATCTCAGTAGGGAGAAATATGAAGGGTGGCTCCAGAACCATCCTCAGTACTGTATGGGAAGAGAAGTATGCTGTGGCTCTCCTTTTCACACTTTGTTTTAACAAAAGGAGGGCCTCAGGGAGCAGCCACCTCCAAGGTCTGGCCCTTATTAAGGCTTTGAAGCTTGAGAGAATACATGTGTGCTTTTAGACATAGTTTATGGAGCATGAGGGTGTGGCACAATAACCTGTTATTCTGTGCAACTATCAGAGTCCAAAATCTATTGAACTGGCAGTTCACTAAGGTTTTTACAGACCAGCCCACTTTAGACATAAGAGTTTGAGCCAGCATGGATTAATGGCCAGAAATAGCACAGTAAAACTCTTAAGGTGCTAATGAGTGTGTGCTCGTGAACTCTTCACATACAAAGGCTGCTGTACACAGAGAAGGAGCTCTGGTTTCTCAAACTCTGAAACCAGTGGCATTACCTGGGAAGTGGAAATGGGTCATATCTTGTTCACTTGTCTGAATGGTAGATAGTGCCACTGTGGACCACTGAGTCCTGGCTTTGTTTTGTCTCAAATCAGCAAAAAGTTACAAGCTTGACTTTTAAAGAATACGAACACTGTTTTGTTTTTGTGTAACTTAAGCCTAATATCAAGTGCAGGGAAGTAAAATACGTAATGTTTGTTCACCTCATTCAGGCTCACTAAAATGCAGTGACTTTATACTGGGGAAGTAAAGAAACTTCAAATGTTCCCATTTAGTTGAAAGAGAGAGAAAAAGAGAGTATTGCCTGATCAGAACAAGTGTCCCAGTGACACTTTATTATTCTGGCACCTTTGATTCCTGTTATTTCAGCCTCAGTGAAAAGGTTACTGAAGTGCCAGAGCCAGATTCAGGAGATGAAACAGGCAGCCCTTAGGCTGGGTTGAGTCAGCCCAGCCAGCTCTGTGCTTTGAGGTGCAGCCATGGCACCTTCAGAGGCCTGAAAAACTTGCCTTAAAGTTTCTCAAGTTAAGACAACGAATAAATGGTTTAAAGTCAAATTTTCGGTGTGTTAAAGTCAAGTATGTGAGAGTCAGGGCATGTCAGCTTATTTTGCCTCATGGTATACCTTGACAACAAGCAGCCCAATTCAGAGCCTCATTCCTTGCTTTGTGTCATTTCCTCCCCACTCGCTTGGGGAATCTCAGACGTTACCAAGTACAAATTCAGATCACCTTCTTTTTTACTTAGCATGCACCATCCAAATCCAGTGCTGGGTACAGAAGTTTCTCCTTGCTCCATAGAGAAATGGGTGACTGAACTGACCTGCTTCACAAGCTGGTGGTAGTGTCAGAAATCTCAATTAATTTCAGGGTCTCTGAAATAAGAGGAGACTGCTTTTTATTTTCTTTTCCCCAGTCCTGAGGATGTAGTGGGTTTTGCTATGTCCTGCTCCAAACATTGCCACAGTTCAATACTTAACACAGAGGAGGAAAGAGGGGAATGGATTCTTAAAACAGATTTGCAGATACCTCAACTTAAATGTCTCAAAGTGCAGAATGTAGGTAGCAACCCTTGTTCTTGCTAACAAGGCAAGGGGAGGAAGACATGGCCATGTGTTCACACATGGAGAGGAATGAGGGTGCTCAGCCAGAAGAAATGTTTGGAGTGTTTCTGTTGTCCATATGTGATCCTAGTTTTCTCCTAGTACTTTTAGTACTAAGGTGCTATGCCTAAAACACAAAAGCTAGAATGCTATCTCAAGTGGTTTGCTCAGCCTTTTGCTGACAGCTCTCAGTGATGTAACCTACTGTGTGGTCAGAGACAGTGTTTCACAAAGCTCATGGGCACACAGACAAGTTCCTGCAGACTTTCCAACCTGCAGGATGCCAAGTGGGTGCTGTTACTGACTGTGTTCACCTGCATGCATGGGGTCACGTTCTGGGAAGAGTCAGTGGTGAGCTGCTGCGTGCAGTTCCCATGCACTTGGGTTTCAGGAGCTTGCAGGTCCCTGTGTCTGTCACGAAATGATCCCATGCCTGCAGCAGTGGCTGCACAGGAGCTGACTGCATGGCTTGTTTTCTTGCATGCAGTACGTGAGATCCCAGGAGTAGTCCTTTAGGATTTTTGCATCCAAATTGTTAATGGACACCAGGAGTAGACAAAACCCATACCCATATGCAGCCCAGCTGTGGCCAATGTCCTTCCTATGTGCATCTGTCCCTGCTTGAACACTCTCAGCTGTGCACAGAGGTACTCACTTCCCTTAGCTGGTAGCCTCCTTACAGCCCTATAACCTTGGTGTATAGGAATGGGCAGTTCTTGCATGGGGTTTGCTTGTACGGATCTTGCATTTTGATGCTTACCTGACTGCAGCCAGTCTTGACTGTGCTAAAACAGAGGTCTCTATGGGAAACTTTCATGCTGTTGTTGGGGGTGTTTTGGGGCATTGTGCTGATTTCCTTTTTTCTTTTTTTTTCTCTTTTCCTGTTTTTTGTTAACAGAATGCAGCTCGCAACTTCCAGGACTTTGACTGTCAGGTAAGACCATGTGTGGGAGACAAGGATCGGTTGGGAATTCCCCGTAGCTCAGCAGTAATGTTGAGAGAGATGGAAAAAAAATCTGTATTTTAATTTTAGCTCCTATTAAGGTTTAATCAATAAGAGCTGGAATATGTCCAGTGACAGAAATTGCCCTTCACCCTTTCATGCTGAGCACCGTGAAAGTTCTGAGTTCTAAGGTGCAGACTGCTCTGCTGAGGCTACACAACACCTTGCAGGATGGCTGGTCTCCTGAAAAACAGTTTCTTGGAAAAATGCAGTATGCTGAAGAACTGCAGCTCTTTCATGTCCCATCTGGCTGAGAAAGGAGGAGCTTGCATGTTCTACCTGTTTGTCTTGAGAGGAGATGGAAGTGACAAAGCTGCCCCAGATACAGCATGCTGCTTTGCTTGGGCCTGTTTTGACACAGCCATGGTTGTTTTCCAGGAGTTTATTGATGGTACAGAGATGAGCCCAATGGCTCTGGTTGCCATAGGAATAATCCTTTTGTAGAAGTGATTGCTCCACCAGCATCCAAGACAGAGGACACGCTCTGTGATTGGCAGAGCACAGCACTGAGATTCTGTGGGGCATTTTGTGAAGCACAGGCTCATTTCCTGTATCAGGTTATCCTGCTGCCTTTTCACGGAGTATGTGGGCATGCAGGTAGTGGCTGTTGTTTCTCTCTAGCATTCGCAGGCTGCTGTGTCTGTAGTGCTCTGCTCGACACAGGGCAGGTCATACAGCGCTGCTGACAGGGGCTGGCAACATCATGTGATAAATTTAATAGAAGTCTGTTGATGTAGGTGATTCCAGAAAACCATTTGCAAGCCTGTGCACAACAGCAACATAGTAAATACAGTCCTATGAAGGTAGTCTGTATTTTTTCCTTCTCTTATTATGAGACACTGATACTGTCCACCTTATGTGGGCAGGCACATGTCACTGTTCTGCTTTAACTCAATTAATTGTGAGTTTTGGTATCTTAAAGCCTACAAGTATAAAAATCACTACTCTTATCACATTATAACTTTAGTGTCTGATCTGGAAAGCAGCAATAGTGTTAAGCAATGCTTTTTCTTTTGAAATAAAAGTAGATAATGGGTTTAAAACACTTTCCTGTACCATCATGTCTCCATCTATCTGTATCTTCTCTGTTACCTTTAGAGGTAAAGTGTGCTCCCATGTGAGATGAGTAGTGGGTAAAAATAGGTGCAATGCCTTTGAGTAAGTGTTAGACAGCAGACGCACTTCCTGCTGTGGTCTGTGTTCCAGGACTGGGAAGAATATAACTATATTGTGTATTGGCCTCTGCTGTCAGTCCTCTACTGACCCACCAAAGCTCTGGGCATGCCCATGCCCTGCCTGGCTGTGAGCAGCATGGTCTTGGGAGCCGGAGCAGAGTGGGAAGGTGGGGAGGACGCCCTGTCACAGAGCTCTGTGTGGCTGCTGCCTTTTGGCTCTACACTTCCCCTCAACAAGCAAAGCCTCTTTGCATCTTTCTTTAAACAAAGCCCCAGATCTGAAGCTGGGCAAGCCCCACAGAAACCTGGCACTGCAGCCACCAGCCTGCACGCTCAGCATGTCCCAGAGCTGTGGTTGTCCTCTCCAAGGCTGAGCTTTGGGAAAAGCTGAGTGGTCTGCAGCCAGGGAGAGGTGCTCTGGGGACTACTAGGCTAGGAAGGACAGGCTTGTTGCTTCTCTGCTTTGCTGTAGATCACCAGTGAGCTGGTGGCCATGGCAACAGTTGGGCAGGAGGCAAGATGTTCTTTCCAGGAAACCATGTAATTCATGTAGAATACTTTTTTTTAGCAAGATGTTAACATGGTGTCTCTCATGACTGTAAATATTGTCCCAGCCTCACCTTCCTCCAGCATCTCTCCCTACAAGGTGTAGTTTCAGGATACACCTGGCTTGACGCTCCCCCGCATAATACTTGGAAAATACCCCAAGGGCTGGTTTAAATCTCTGAAATCTTCCAGAGAGGATGGATCGTGTGTTGGGTCCTTGGGTTTTCTGTCTCAGTTGCTAGTACCAGGAACAGTGCTTACACTTGGAGACTGAGCTCATATCCTGTGAAAAATTACTGCTGCTTTTGAATCTGGCAAAGCACATCTGGCTGCCACATCCAGGCCTCTGTGGTGTGACTTTACCAGTGTTGGAGGAATTTGAAGTGAAGAAGGTTGCCAGGGCTTTCAGAGGAAGGAAGATCCTCTTGTGTAGAGAAAGACTTAAAAGCACTGGGGCTGGGGCAGTGGTTTAATTTGTCCTAAGTTTCACAGGGAGGAAGAGCCTTAGGGAGGATCTCAGCTTGACAAGAACAGGCACAAACCGGCCACAAATTGATGAAGATTGATAACTGGAAGATGGTCTCCAGTTACAGTGCAGTGAAGTTCTCAATCAGCTTCCAATAGCAGCAATATCTGCAAGGGACCTGGTGGGTTTTAAGGCAAAAAGTAAAGGATTTGTGAGGTGGATTTTATTATCTTGTACAGTGTAGTGTTTGCAATATGAGACCATGGCATCAGTGAAGCAAGACCTACATTTCAGACCTTTTTATTTTTCTAATAGTTAAAAAAAGCTGTTTTAAATGGAGTTAAAGCTGTGGCTTTGACTGGGGCTGACCACATTCTGAGCTGTGCTTGCAGGGCTGCAGGTAGTGGGGTGAAGGAAGAGGGTGGTGAGGGAAAGGTGAGCCTCTGTCAGCATTGTTGATAACCCTGTTGGCAGTGCAGGTCCAGTTTGAGCTCCCCAGTAAAAGACATTGATATATTGGAACAAGTCCTGTTTTATTTCTGTGTCTGTGTTATTCTGTGCCCTTGGCCATGAGGTCATCTGCTGTAAGTCCATCCCAGAATTTCACAGAGTATGCTGAGTTGGAATGGACCCACAAGGATCATCAAGTCCAACTCTTAAGTGAATGGTCTGTATTGAACCCACCATCTCTGGTGTTATTAGCACCATGCTGTAACCAACTGAATAAACCTCAGGGTCCCAGCTCCTGCCAGTACTGACTGATGTCCCTGCCCTAGCTTTTCTGTGGATACAGCCAGAGTAATAGCCACCCTCAGTGTTATTTCTGTGGTGCCTCTAGACCTCCCTCTGGCTGAAATCTGGAGGTTCAAAATATTCTCTGCAGCTGGGCCATGCTTATGAATGGGAGTAGTGTTTAGTTTAATCCCATCTCAGGAGCATGTCATTAGCAGTGTCACTGACTCTAGGAGGTGTGTAGGGCCAGGCACACAGGTTCCCCACACTGTTTTCTGAATAGCTTTGGCATGTGTTACTTTTCAAGATAACATGTATATTTAAGGTTTGTAAGATCTTTCCTTTGGTGAAAAGGGGTGATGCCATTGTGAATTTCTATTCATTTCCCCATGTGTTTGGTTTTATTTTTGAGTAACTTGCCAGGATCACATCTGGGCAAAGCCAACAGCACAAGTTTCTGCTTCTTCCTGCTTCTGAAATTTGATACTCTGGGGTGAATGTGTTTGAGGAAGCTTTTTAGCTTTTCTGGTACAGCTGACTTCCAGATACAGCTGTCCTGGTTTTTTAAAACTGTATGCAAGCAACCAAAGCTAACCCTGATACATAACAGATTGCCTGGGCATCAGTTAAACAACCCTACATAATCTGGTAACTGCAGTGGAGATGAAATGGAGAGCTAGCATGGAGGCTTAGGGGTCTTTATCAGTATGAATTTAGGTTATTCTCAGAGCTAAAAAGTATTAACCTAAATATGAGACCTACATTTTACTTGAAAGCTGTATGAACCCTAATGAAGTCTAGGCTTGGCTTTTCCCAGTGTCCATGGGCAGATGGTCAAATAAATGGTCTGGGATGCTGATGGACAGATGGTGTGGTGATCTGTGCTGTTAATAGAGCTGTGCCTGTGCTTTTATTATTGTCTGCAGACTCTCTGCAGCTTTCAGAAGTAGGTGTTCCGTCTCAGCCTACATCTCTCCCCTCTTTTCCAGATGATTTGCTTTAAATAGAAATGAAGGAATATGATGATATATTTTCAAAACTGTCCAACTAAACCTGTGTTATGTTTCAGTCTGACATAAGCTGGCATTTGATCTGAAGAGTTGATTTGATCATTTGAGCTGACACTTCCCCTCTGCTGCCTCCCACCAACGGGAAGGCAGAGAAGTGTTTGGCTTTCAGCACACACTGTGCAGAAGCGGGCCTGGGGTGTGGAGATCGTCTGGGATTTGGCTGAGTATTTGCAGAAAGCTCTCGAGGAGGAGGTGGGAATAAGTAAATCCAGGACATGCAGGGTTCATCTCAAACAGAAAGGACAAGGCATGCATAAACCCTTGGAGGAAAGAAATTAAGCTGCCTCGTATAAAAATGTGCTGTCTTGCGGGCATTTGTTGGGGTTTAGGATTCTTTTTGCTTTTGTTTCTTTCTCTTTAGGAATTCTCTCCCATATGTTCCTAAGGAACAATTATGACTGGGTACTTAAGAGAGACAAAAGAAAGTTGTCACAGCTCAGGGGAGGGGTGCAGCTGGCTACTCTCTTCACCTGGGGGTTTCTCTGGGAAGAGTGGACATATGGTGAGATTTGGGTTGGGTGAAAGGGTTAGGTGCAGCTCCTCGCTCTCTTGCTCTCTCAGCTTCGAAGGAGGACGGTCGGAGCTGCTGCTTGGGGGGTGGAATTTGGTGCTGCTGCCGGAGCCCAGCCCGGTCCTGCTGCTTCTGCTGTGGGTGAGCCTTTGCTCGTGAGAGCAGCCACTTAACTGGGACCTTATTAACACCCTACCTCACTAAAAAAAAGGACTTTCACCATCTGCTGGGGTGCCTCAGGGGAAAACCCTCGGATGCAGAGCCCTTTCCCCCTCCCAGGGAGCCTTTCCCTGCCCTGCTCCAGAGCCCGGCCGCTGCTACCCCACCCCGCCAGGATGTTTTTGCCACTGCTTGCTACACTGTAGCTCTGCACCCCCTGCCCTGCTGGATGCCCCATGCCCCGTGGTTCCAGCTACAGCTGCGGAGTTTCTGCTCCCTCTTGCTTGCTGCCCGGGGTGAGCCCGCCCTGCCGTTCCAGCCGCTGCTCCGAGGTTCCTGCTGCAGCCCATGGTCGCCATTCAGCCCGGCCGCCATTGCTGTGTAGTCTCTGAGCTGGCGCCACAGCGCCCCCTGCAGGCGCGGGGGAATCCCCGCAGCCGCCCTGCCCGGCTGGGAGCCACCAGCGCCCCTGGCGGCCGCGAGCGGAGCTGCACCGAGG